>NC_057361.1:76643359-76947859 GCF_016509475.1 Prionailurus bengalensis | reverse complement strand
GCCTCTACTACAAGGCTGTAATCATCAAGACAGCATGGTATTGGCACAAAAACAGACACATAGACCAATGCAATAGAATAGAAACCCCAGAATTAGACCCACAAAAGTATAGCCAACTAATCTTTGACAAAGCAGGAAAGAACATCCAATGGAAAAAAGACAGTGTCTTTAACAAATGGCACTGGGAGAACCGGACAGCAACATGCAGAAAGATGAAACCAGACCACTTTCTTACACCATTCACAAAAATAAACTCAAAATGGATAAAGGACCTGAATGTGAGACAGAAACCATTAACACCCTAGAGGAGAAAGCAGGAAAAAACCTGTCTGACCTCAGCTGCAGCAATTTCTTACTTTACACATCCCCAAAGGCAAGGGAATTAAAAGCACAAATGAACCATTGGGACCTCATGAAGGTAAAAAGCTTCTGCACAGCAAAGGAAACCACCAACAAAACTAAAAGGCAACCAATGGAATGGGAAAAGATATTTGCAAATGACATATCGGACAAAGGGCTAGTATCCAAAATCTATAAAAAGTTCACCAAACTCCACACTCGAAAAACAAATAACCCAATGAAGAAATGGGCAGAAAACATGAATAGACACTTCTCTAAAGAAGACATCCAGATGGCCAACAGGCACATGAAAAGATGCTCAATGTCACTCGTCATCAGGGAAATACAAATCAAAACCACACTCAGATACCACCTCACGCTGGTCAAAGTGGCTAAAACGAACAAATCAGGAGATTATAGATGCTGGCGAGGATGCAAATTGATGCAGCCCCTCTGGAAAACAGTGTGGAGGTTCCTCAGAAAATTAAAAATAGACCTACCCTATGACCCAGCAATAGCACTGCTACGAATTTACCCAAGGGATACAGGAGTGCTGATGCATAGTGTCACTTGTATCCCAATGTTTATAGCAGCACTTTCAACAATAGCTAAAGTATGGAAAGAGACTAAATGTCCATCAACTGATGAATGGATAAAGAAATTGTGGTTTATATACACAATGGAATACTACGTGGCAATGAGAAAGAATGAAATATGGCCTTTTGTAGCATCGTGGATGGAACTGGAGAGTGTGATGTTAAGTGAAATAAGCCATACAGAGAAAGACAGATACCATATGGTTTCACTCTTATGTGGATCCTGAGAAACTTAACAGAAACCCATGGGGGAGGGGAAGGAAAAAAAAGAGGTTAGAGTGGGAGAGAGCCAAAGCATAGGAGACTGTTAAAAACTGAGAACAAAGTGAGTGTTGATGGGGGGTTGGAGGGAGGGGAGGGTGGATGATGTGTATTGAGGAGGGCATGTGTTGGGATGAGCACTGGGTGTTGTATGGAAACCAATTTGACAATAAATTTCACATTTAAAAAAATAAAATAAAATAACGGAAAAAAACAAAGCAAAAACCCCAGCACAACAGCAAGACATATTGTAATTAAATATCCAAAATTCAGTGATAAAGAAAAAAAAGTGTTAAAAGCAGCAAGACCAAAAAATTTATAAGGGGAAGACTTATAAGACTTGCTGCAGATTTCTGAACAAAAAATGGCAAGCCAGAGGGAAATGGCATGATATATTCAAAGGACTGAATGGCAAAAATATGCAGTCAAGAATAATCTATGCAGTAAGACTATCATTCAGAAAAGGAGAGATCAGATTTTCCCAGACATACAAAACTTAAAGGAGTTTGTGACCACTAAACCATCCTTACAAAAAATTTAAAGGAGACACTTTTAGTCAAAAGGAAAGACCAAAAGTGACAAAGACAAGAAAAGAACAGAGAAAATCTCCAAAACCAGGGACAAAACAAGTAATAAAATCGCACTAAATACATGTCCGTTAGTAACTACTCTGGATATAAATGACCTAAATGTACCAAAAAAAATCAAACAGTGTCAGAATGGATAAAAACCAAAACCCATCTATATGCTGCTTGTAAGAGACTTATTTTAAACTTAAAATGAGTCTTCATTTTACCTTGATATTGAAAGTGAAGGGAAACAGCATTTTTCACAGAACTAGAACAAAGCATCTTAAAATTTTTATGGGAACCACAAAAGGCCCTGATTAGCCAAAGAAACACTGAAAAACAAGCTAAACAGGAGGTATCCCAATTCTGCACTACAGCATTATCTACAATAGCCAAATCTTGGAAGCAGCCAGCTGAGCATTGGATAAAGAATATATATATTCATATACATATACATATATGTATACATATAGTATACATATATGTACACATATGGATATTTAATGTGTGTTATACATATATATACATATATGTATATGTATATGAATATATAATATTATTAATAATATAATATATGAATATATATGATATATTATATATAATATATGAATATATATATTCAATTTAATCTTAGACATAAAAAGAATGAAATATTGCCATTCACAACAATGTGAATGGAACTAGAGTATTATCCTAAGCACATATGTAAGGCAGACAGTGATAAATACCATATAATTTCATATGTAGAATTTAAGAAAGAAAACAAAAGAGCATAGGGAAAAAAGACAGAGAGGAAGCAAACCAATAAACTGATGGTTCCCAGAGGGGTGGTGGGTGGGGGGATGAGTGAAATAGGTGATGGGGATAAAAGGGTGCACTTGTTGTGATGGGTAGTGGGTGTTGTATATAAGTGTTGGATCATTATTTGTATACCTGAAACTAATATTATACTGCATGTTAATTAACTGGAATTTAAATAAAAACTTTTTAAAAAATGAGGAGCATGTTGACAGAGCCTGCTTGGGATTCTCTCTCTCCCTCCCTTTCTGTCCCTCCCCCACTCCCACATGCTTTTTCTCTCAAAATAACTAAATGAACATTAAAAAATTGTTTAAAAAAACATAACTGAAAAATGTCACACTCAGAGTCCATTCTGGAAATATTCTAAACATTTGATCTATTTTCTGATGTCACAAAATACCTCAAGCATAAAAGATAATCCAGTTTCATTTCTCACTGGGTCAATAGTTTATTCCTCCTTCAACAGTTGATTCTTCAGACAGTAGATGACAATTAGTTGCTAACTTAAGAAATACAAGTAAGATTTAATAGAATTGCTTTGTAACATGTATATTATTTTCTGTTCTACCTAGAATTCCCCTGAGCTATTTTGATTTATCTAATTTCAGTTTAGATAACAGGACTGTGGGAACCATAGTCCTGAATTTCATGACTTGTTTGTGTGATTACAAATTTGGTGCTGTAGGAAGATTATGTGACCTTTTCCTTTATTTTGAGGATGATTTATTTGTGAATATTCAGAAAAGGATCGGGCTTAGATGTGACCTGAATCTGCCCAAACTGGAAGGATCCTGTTATGTTTTAGGAAAATAGCAGGAAAACAAAATCAGTAAGGGAAGGTAATCTCTTTAAAAGTACACGTTTAGCACTACACATGTTTTCACTGTGGAAAAGGACAGAAAGTAATTTTGCATTTTGACTGTATTTGCAGCTGAGGATTTCCAAATTGCTTTGAAACGGTCACAGGAGTTTTACAATGATTCTTAAAACTCTATAGGGGTTAGTCGTGACAGTGAATGTATCTCAGGGTATGGAGTGCAGCTGAAGTTGGCAACAGAAAGCAGGAGAGCCTAGAGGAATATAATTTTGCATGGATTTACTAAAGTACAATTTACAACAATGAAGTACAACTACAATTATGTGAGAAAGAAGAGCAGCAGACCGACAAAATTTGTAGTAGTTAATGTATGATTTGTCTTGTTCTTAAAAGAAGTCTGGAGTCCAATATGAGTATCAGATTGGATGCATCTTATGTATTCACATCATGCATTTTGATGTAAAGAGAAGTTTACAGTCAATTAATGGAGTCTTTTTACAGTTATGAATGTATGAACATCAGAGTTGGGTATTTGACACAATTTTATATTGATTAGCTTGTTTTCTTTGGATACTGCCTGAAGCATTAGGATTTGAGGCTATGCTATTTTAGGCAATAGATATTACAAATAATAACATTTACTCTATTTAGTGTGTATTAAACAATTTTGACACGGTACAACATACCCATGTATATACTCACACATCAGTAAATATCATGTAAAGATTAGGTTCTAATTGGTTCCTTTTGGAGAATAATTTAATATAAGTGCTGCTCCGTAAACAAATTTAACTAAAATAAATAATCTGGTTCATATTAATGCTAATACTACTACTAATAATAAGGCTTCCTGACTTCATCTATTTTCAGCTCAAAATGTGATATTCCTAAAGTCAATCAATGTAAGCTCCTGAAGCCTATAAATGCATTATGTATTCTACAAAAAAACAAAAAAAAGTTTAAAATCATTGCTATAGATGATGAATAGGGAAGCAAAGGGTGAATGAAATATAATTTTGGAGAGAAAGAAAGAAAGAAAGAAAGAAAGAAAGAAAGAAAGAAAGAAAGAAAAGGAAGAAAGAGAAATTAAATTAAGGGTGCCTGGATGGCTCAGTCAGTTAAATACCTGAGTCCTGATTTTGATGCAGGTCATGATCATATGGTTCGTGAATATGAGCCCTGTGTGGGGATCTGCACTGACAACATAAAGCCTGGTTAGGATTTTCTCCCCTTCTCTCTGTATCTCCCTGTCTCTCTCTCTTTCTCTCTCAAAAATAAATAAATAAGCATAAAAAATTAAATGAAATTTGCCATTCAAGTCATGGAGTACCAAGCATATCATCAAATAAATAATTTGTTTCATGGATAAAAAATATTAAAAGTATGAAAGAGTGCTTAGTAGCATCAGTATAAAGATGCAATGTTGAATGAATCAAAAGAAAATATCAGTCAAAAACTATCACTCCAAAATTTTATAAGAAAGTGTTCAGAAAAATTATCTTCCTACTTTAGGTAAACTTATTATCAAAACAGGTTATTTTAAAGAGGAATAGAAAAGGAGAGACAAACAAAATGTAGCCAACTTTCAGGTTTTTACTGAATACATATAGATTAAAATTAGTGAGAAATAATAAAAATCAAAAATATAAAGCTTAGGTAAAAATATTTTGAGTGTAATATAGGTTGCATGAATAGACTCTACTACCAATGAAATGTTAAACCATTTGGAGGTAGAAAAATAGAATAACAGAGGACCAAAATATAACAAATACTTGGCATAATGTGGTGATTGCTTTTCGTGAATTATCATTCTTTTTATCACCATTTTTTCATGGAATTTCCTTGTAGTGGAAAAGCAGTGTTTTAATAAGAGATGCATGAGTACTTTTATAATTGAAACCAAAAAGGTTGATCTCTATTTCATGAGGTTGTTATAAACCAGAAGCTCTATAAAATGAAAAATAAAGGGGAAAATATTTCTCAGAATAAAAATGATTTAGAAATAAATTTAATATAAAAATGTTAAAAGGGGGAAGAATTGCTTAAATGGAAGCTAGGAATAAAATGATATAGACAATTAAAAAGGAGAGGAAAGTGAAACTAAGTCATATATGGATGAAGTAAATGAAGTGAATGCAAGTTAACAATGTGCATTGATATCCAGAGTGTTCAAGTTGTATCAACAATTCCCTGAATATCAAAACCAGATTTGAGGATACAAAAAAGTAGCGAACCTGAATATAGAACCATGGAAATTACCCTATCTAAGGAACAGTAAAAAAAAAAAAAAGAATGAAGAAAAATGAACAGAGCTTAAGAGACCTATCAGGTATTATAAAGTGTACCAACACAGAGAAATGCACTGACACATTTTGTTGAAAGACAAAGAGAGCATCTTGAAAGCAGCAAGAAAGAAACATCATGTAATGTACAAGAGATCCTCAATAAGATCCACCACAAGTCTGCTAGAACTGATACAGGAATTCAGCAAAGTTGCAGAATACAAAATCAATGTACAGAAATCAGTTGCATTCTTATACACTAACAATGAAGCAACAGAAAGACAAATAAAGAAACTGATCCCATTCACAATTGCACCAAGAAGCATAAAATACCTAGGAATAAATCTAACCAAAGATGTAAAGGATCTGTATGCTGAAAACTATAGAAAGCTTATGAAGGAAATTGAAGAAGATTTAAAGAAATGGAAAGACATTCCCTGCTCATGGATTGGAAGAATAAATATTGTCAAAATGTCAATACTACCCAAAGCTATCTACACATTCAATGCAATCCCAATCAAAATTGCACCAGCATTCTTCTCGAAACTAGAACAAGCCATCCTAAAATTCATATGGAACCACAAAAGGCCCCGAATAGCCAAAGGAATTTTGAAGAAGAAGACCAAAGCAGGAGGCATCACAATCCCAGACTTTAGCCTCTACTACAAAGCTGTCATCATCAAGACAGCATGGTATTGGCACCAAAACTGACACATAGACCAATGGAATAGAATAGAAACCCCAGAACTAGACCCACAAACGTATGGCCAACTCATCTTTGACAAAGCAGGAAAGAACATCCAATGGAAAAAAGACAGCCTCTTTAACAAATGGTGCTGGGAGAACTGGACAGCAACATGCAGAAGGTTGAAACTAGACCACTTTCTGACACCATTCACAAAAATAAACTCAAAATGGATAAAGGACCTAAATGTGAGATAGGAAACCATCATAACCTTAAAGGAGAAAGCAGGAAAAAACCTCTCTGACCTCAGCCGTAGCAATCTCTTACTCGACACATCCCCAAAGGCAAGGGAATTAAAAGCAAAAGTGAATTACTGGGACCTTATGAAGATAAAAAGCTTCTGCACAGCAAAGGAAACCACCAACAAAACTAAAAGGCAACCAACGGAATGGGAAAAGATATTCGCAAATGACATATCGGACAAAGGGCTAGTATCCAAAATCTATAAAGAGTTCACCAAACTCCACACCTGAAAAACAAATAACCCAGTGAAGAAATGGGCAGAAAACATGAATAGACACTTCTCTAAAGAAGACATCCGGATGGCCAACAGGCACATGAAAAGATGTTCAGCGTCGCTCCTTATCAGGGAAATACAAATCAAAACCACACTCAGGTATCACCTCACGCCAGTCAGAGTGGCCAAAATGAACAAATCAGGAGACTATAGATGCTGGAGAGGATGTGGAGAAACGGGAACCCTCTTGCACTGTTGGTGGGAATGCAAATTGGTGCAGCCGCTCTGGAAAGCAGTGTGGAGGTTCCTTAGAAAATTAAAAATAGACCTACCCTATGACCCAGCAATAGCACTGCTAGGAATTTATCCAAGGGATACAGGAGCACTGGTGCATAGGGCCCCTTTACCCCAATGTTCATAGCAGCACTCTCAACAATAGCCAAATTATGGAAAGAGCCTAAATGTCCATCAACTGATGAATGGATAAAGAAATTGTGGTTTATATACACAATGGAATATTACGTGGCAATGAGAAAAAATGAAATATGGCCTTTTGTAGCAACGTGGATGGAACTGGAGAGTGTGATGCTAAGTGAAATAAGCCATACAGAGAAAGACAGATACCATATGGTTTCACTCTTACGTGGATCCTGAGAAACTTAACAGGAACCCATGGGGGAGGGGAAGGAAAAAAAAAAAAGACGTTAGAATGGGAGAGAGCCAAAGCATAAGAGACTGTTAAAAACTGAGAACAAACTGAGGGTTGATGGGGGGTGGGAGGGAGGGGAGGGTGGGTGATGGGTATTGAGGAGGGCACCTTTTGGGATGAGCACTGGGTGTTGTATGGAAAGCAATTGGTCAATAAATTTCAGAAAAAAAAAGAGCATGGTTCTCAGTAGAAACCATGGTGGACAAAAATAATTGAGATAATATATTTAAAGAAAAAAATTATCAATTAGTAATTCCATGTATCACAAAACTGTCCTTCAAAAAGGAGAGAGAAATTGAGGCAATTCCAGATAAACAAAAGCTGAGGAATTTCACAGCTAGTAGACATGCCATACAAGAATTGATAAAGGGAGTCATTCAGGCTGAAATAAAAGGACACTAAACAGTAACTCAAAGCCATATGAAAAAATAAAGAACTCAGCTAGAGGTCACTACATAGGTAAATGTAAAAGCTGTGATGGTAATTTTAGGTAGAAATCCCTATCTTTATTTTCTATAGAGTATAAAAGACAAATACATAAAATAATAATTATAAATCTATATTAATGGGCACACATATATGACACTAATTTTTTACAACCACATAAAAACATAATGTGTTCTTTGACAGCTGTATTAGAAAAGAAATTATATGTGCTATTTAAACTAATTTGGTATAATTTCAAACTTGATTGTTATAAATTTATGTTAATTGTAATTAATTCCTACGGTAACCACTTAGAAAATATCTAAAATATATTTTAAAAAGGAAATGAGAGTATCAAAACTGTGTACTACAAAAATCAACTAAACACAGACAAGATAGTATTGAAGAAAATGAAAAATAAAAAGGAATAACAGAGAAAACACACAGAAAAATGGCAGTAGTGCTTCTTTAGCAGCCATTACTTTAAATGCAAATAGGTTAAACTTTTTAATCAATAACCAGATATTGAGATGCAACTGGCAGAGATGTAGGGGGACCAGAAATTCCCTCGTCCCTCAAACAGCAGTGTTGAGGCCAAAGGACTTTGAATTCCTAGAGTCCCAGCTTCAGAGTGACAGAGACATCTCCAGAGGCCCACGGGGACAACCTGATGGGCTATAGGGCTACTTCAGTGAGCAAATCAAAGCACACTCAGTGGAGGGTCCAAAAAATCACTACAAGTAGGGAGATAAAGCAACCAGACTCACAATAGCAGAGAGCAAGTAACATGCTCCAAAAAACACCTCCTGAAGGGCAACATGTGACCCCTCTAGTAGTACTCACAGGTGCAGGACACATAACAAGCTTTTAAAACACCTAAGGTACAGAAAACTAGCCAAAATGATGAAACAGAAGAATTCTCCACAAAAGAAATTCCAGGTCGAAATGACAGCTAAAGAATTGATCAAAACAGACATAAATATATCTGATCAAGAATTTAGTATAATAGTCTTAAGATTAATTGCTGGGCTTGAAAAAAGCATAGAAGACAACAGAGAATCTATTGCTGCAGAGCTCAAGTAACTAAAAACAGTCATGATGAATTAACAAATGTTGTAAATGAGGTGCAAAATAAACTAGAGGTGGTGACAGTGAGGACTGAAGAGGCAGAGGGGAGAATTAGTGAAATAGAAGAAAAACTTATGGAAAAAGATGAAGCTGAGAAAAAGCAAGATAAAAAAATTCTAGAATATGAGGGGAGAATTAAAGAAGTAAGTGATTCAAAGAAATATAAAAAATATCCGTATCATAGGAGTTTCAGAAGAAGAAGAGAGAGAAAGTGGTGGAAGGTGTACTCAAACAAATCATAGCTGAGAACTTCCCAAATCTGGGGGAGGAAACAGACATTGAAATCCAAGAGGCACAGAGAACTCCCCTCAGACATAACTTGAATTGATCTTCTGCACCACATATCATAGTGAAACTGGCAAAATACAAAGATAAAGAGAGAATCCTGAAAGCAGCTAGGTACATATGGGCCTTAACCTACAAGGGTAGACACATAAGAGTAGTAGCAGATCTATCTACTGAAACATGAACAGGCCAAAATTGAGTGGCAGGAAATATTCAATGTGCTGAATAGGAAAAATATGCAGCCAAGAATCCTTTACCCAGTAAGGCTGTTATTCAGAATAGAAGTAGAGATAAAGGTTTTCTCAAACAAACAACAACTGAAGGAATTAATCACCACTAAACCAGCCCTATAAGAGATCCTAAGGAGGACTCGGTGAGTGAAATGTTGCAAAGACCACAAAGGACCCAAGATATGACTACAAGCATGAAACCTACAGATAACACAATGACACCAAATACATATCTTTCAATAATAACACTGAATGTAAATGGACTAAATGCTCGAATCAAAAGCCATAGGGTATCAGATGGATAAAAACAAACAAACAAACAAGACCCATCTATTTGTTGTCTACAGAAGACCCATTTTAGACCTGAGGACACCTTCAGATTGAAAGTGAGGGGATGGAGAACCATCTATCATGCTACTATAAGTCAAAAGAAAGCTGGAGTAGCCATATTAATATCAGACAAACTAGATTTTAAACTGAAGGCTGTAACAAGCGATGAAGAAGGGCATTATATCATAATTACAGGGTCTATCCATCAAGAACAATTATAAATGTTTATGCACCCAATATGAAGATGCACAAATATATAAAATAATCACAAACATAAGCAATCTTACTGAAAAGAATGTGATAATTGCAGGGGATTTTAATACTCCACTTATAACAATGGATTGGTCATCCAAGAGAAAATCAATAAAGAAACAATGGCCCCAATGACACCCTGGAACAGATGGACTTGACAGATATATTCAGAAGTTTTCATCCAAAAGCCAGAATACACATTCTTATCGAGTGCACATGGAACATTCTCTAAGATAGATCACATACTGGGTCACAAAACAGTTCCCAATAAATATAAAACATTGAGATCATGTCATGCACATTTTCAGATCACAATGCTATGAAACTTGAAATCAACCACAGGAAAAAGTCTGAAAAACCTTCAAAAGCACGGAGGTAAAAGAACACCCTACTAAAGAATGAATTTGTCAACCAGGCAATTAAAGAAGAAATTAAAAAATATATGAAAACAAATGAAAATTAAAACACGACAATCCAAACCATTTGGAATGCAGCAAAGGCAGTCCTAAGAGGAAAATAGATTGCAATCCAGGCCTATCTCAAGAAACAAGAAAAAAAAACCCTAATACAAAATCTAACAGCACACCTAAAGGAAATAGAAGCAGAGCAGCAAAGATACCCCAAACCCATCAGAAGAAGATAAATAATAAAGATCAGAGCAGAAATAGACAATATACACTCTGAAAAAAAGTAAAACAGATCAATGAAACTAAGTTTTTTTTGAAAAAATAAACAAAATTGATAACCCCCTAGCCATACTTCTCAAAAATAAAAGAGAGAGGACCCAAATAGATAAGATCACGAATAAAATTGAACTGACCACAACCAATCCTTCAGAAATACAAGCAATTATCAGAGAATACCATGAAAAATTATATGCTAACAAATGAGACAACCTGGAAGAAATGGACAAACTTCTAGATACCCACACACTACCAAAACTCAAACAGGAAGAACTAGAAAATATGAACAGACCCATAACAAGTGAAGAAAATTAATCAGTTATCAAAACTCTCCAATCTAGTGAAGAAATTGAATCAGTTATCAAAAATCTCCCCAAAATAAGAGTCTTGGGCCGGATGGCTTCCCATGGGAATTCTACTAGACATTTAGAGTTAATACCTATCCTTCTTAAGCTGTTCCAGAAAGTAGAAATGAAAGTAAAGCTTCCAGATTCATTCTATGAAACCAGCATTACCTTGATTCCCAAACCAGACACCCCACAAAAAAGGATAATTACAGAACAATATCCCTGATGAACATGGATGCAAAAATTCTCAACAAGATACTATCAAATAGAATTCAACAGCATATAAATAGAATTATCCACCATGATTAAGTGAGATTCATTCCTATGCTGCAGGTCTGGTTCAATATTCTCAAATCAATCACTGTGATACATCACATTAATAAAAGAGGATAAGAATCATATGACCCTGTCAATAGATGGAGAAAAAGCATTTGACAAAGTACAAAATCCTTTCTTAATAAAGACCCTCAAGATCGGTGGGATAGAAGGAACATACCTAAACATGATAAAAGCCATATATGAAAAGCCCACATCCTAGTGGGGAAAAACTGAAAGCTTTCCCCCTGAGATCAGGAACACGACAGGAACATGGTGTCCACTCTCACCACTCTTGTTTAACATAGTGTCGGGAGTTCTAGCATCAGCAACCAGACAACAAATGAAATAAAGGCATCAAAATTGGAGAAGAAGAAGTCAAACTTTCATGTTTCACAGACGACATGATACTCTACAGGGAAAACCTGAAACAGCTTGAGAAGGACAAGTATCTCTGCTTTAAATGTCTAGTAGAATTCCCCAGTGAAGCCATCTGGTCCTGGACTCTTATTTGTTGGGAGATTTTTGATAACTGATTCAATTTCTTCACTGGTTATGGGTCTGTTCAAGTTTTGTATTTCTTCCTGTTTGAGTGTTGGAAGTGTTTGGGTGCTTAGGAATTTGTCCATTTCTTCCAGGTTGTCCAGTTTGTTGGCATATAATTTTTCATACTATTCCCTGATAATTGCTTGCATTTCTGAGGGACTAGTTGTAATAATTCCATTTTCATTCATGATTTTATCTATTTGGGTCCTCTTCCTTTTCTTTTTGAGAAGCCTGGCTAGGGGGTTATCAATTTTGTTTATTTTTTTCAAAAAAACAGCTTTTGGTTTCATTGATCTGCTCTACTGTTTTTGTGGATTCTATATTGTTTATTTTTGCTGAGATCTTTATTATTTCTTTTCTTCAGCTGGGCTTGGGGTGTCTTTGCTGTTCTGCTTCTATTTCCTTTAGGTGTGCTGTTAGATTTTGTATTGGGGGTTTTTCTTGTTTCTTGAGATAGGCCTGGATTGCAATCTATTTTAATCTCAGTATTGCCTTTGCTGTATCCCAAAGCGTTTGGATTGTTGTATTTTCGTTTTCATTTGTTTCCATATATTTTTAAATTTCTTCTCTAATTGCCTTATTGACCCATTAATTCTTTAGTAGTACGTTTTTTAACCTCCATGCTTTTGGAGTTTTTCCAGACTTTTTTCCTGTGGTTGATTTTAAGTTTCATAGCATTGTGGTCTGAAAGTGTGCATGGTATGATCTTTATTCTTTTATACTTATTAAGGGCTGTTTTGTGGCTCCATATGTGATCTCTCTTGGAGAATGTTCCATGTGCACTTGAGAAGAAAGTACATTCTGTTGCTTTGGGATGCAGAGTTCTGAATATATCTTTCAAGTCCATCTGATCCAATATATCATTCAGGGCCCTTATTTCTTTATTTGTTCTCTGCACTTTCAACAATACCCAAATTATGGAAAAAGCCTAAATAGCCATCAACTGAAGAATGGATAAAGAGGATGTGATTTATATATACAATGGAATACTACTTGGCAATGAGAAAGGATGAAATCTGACTATTTGTAGCAACGTGGATGGAACTGGAGAGTGTTATGATAAATGAAATAAGTCAGGCAGAGAAAGACAGATACCATGTTTTCACTCATATGTGGATCCTGAGAAACTCAACAGAAGACCAGGGGGAGGGGAAGGTAGGGGAAAAACATTACATAGAGGAAAAGAGGCAAACCATAAGAGACTCTTAAATACTGAGGAGAAACTGAGGGTTGATGGGGGTGTGGGGGAGGGGAAAGTGGGTTATGGGCATTGAGGATGGCACCTGTTGGGAAGAGCACTGGGTGTGGTATGGAAACCAATTTGACAATAAATTTCATATTAAAAAAAGGAAAACCCAAAAGACTCCCAAAAGCTGCTAGAACAGATACATGAATTCAGCAAAGTCACAGGATACAAAATCAATATATGGAAATCAGTTGCATGTCTATACACGAATAATGAAGCAACAGAAAGAGAAATCAAGACATAGATCTTATTTCCAATTGCAAAAAAACCCATAAAATACCTATTAATAAACCTAACCAAAGATGGAAAAGATATGTATGGTGAAAAATACAGAAAACTTATGAAGGAAATTGAAGAAGACACAAAGAAATGGGAAAATATTCAATGCTCTTGTGTCGGAAGAATAAATATTGTTAAAATGTCAATACTACCCAAAGCAATCTACACATTCAACGCAATCCCAATCAACATTGCACTGGCATTCTTCTTAGAGCTAGAACAAACAATCGTAAAATTTGTATGGAACCACAAAAGACCCTGAATAGGCAAAGTATGTTGAAAAAGAGAACCAAAGTGGGAGGCATCACAATCCCAGACTTTAGCCTCTACTACAAAGATTTAATATTCAATACAGTATGATATTGGCACAAAACACACATAGACCAATGGAATAGAATAGAGAACCCAGAATTGGACCCCTAAATGTATGGCCAACAATCTTTGACAAAGCAGGAAAGAATACCAAAGGATAAAAGGCAGTCTCTTTCACAAATGGTGCTGGAATAACTGGACAGCAACATGCAGAAGAATTAAACTAGACAGCTTTCTTACATCATACACAAAAGTAAACTCAGAATGGGTGAAAAACCTAAATGTGAAACAGGAATTCATCAAAATCCTAGAGGAGAAAACATGCAACACCCTCTTTGACCTCAGCCACAGCAATTTCTTGCTCGACGCTTATCCAAAGACAAGGGAATTAAAAGCAAAAACGAACTATTGGGACCTCATCAAGATAAAAAACTTCTGCACAATAAAAGAAACAGTCAATAGAACTAAAATGCAACCGTTGGAATGGCAGAAGATATTTTCAAACGACATATCAGATAAAGGGCTAGTACCAAAGATTTATAAAGAACTTACCAAACTCAACACCTCAAATACAAATAATTCAGTGAAGAAATGGGCAAAAGATATGAGTAGATACTTATCCAAAGAAGACATCCAGATGGCCAACAGACACATGAAAAGATGCTCAGCATCACTCATCAGGAAAATACAAATCAAAACCCCAATGAGACACCACCTTTCACTGGTCAGAGTGGCTAAAATTAACAACTCAGGAAACAACAGATGCTGGCACGGATGTAGAGAAATGGGAACCCTTTTGCACTGTTGGTGGGAATCCAAACTGGTGCAGCTGCTCTGGAAAACAGTGTGGCAGTTCCTCAAAAAATTAAAAATAGAACTACCTTATGACCCACCAAGAGCACTACAGGGAATTTATCCAAAGGATGTAGGAGTGCTGATTCGTAGTAGCACATGAACCCCAATGCTTATAGCAGCCTTTTAACAATAGCCAAATCATGGAAAGTGCCCAAATGTCCATCAACTGATGAATGGATAAAGAAGATGTGGTTTATATATACAATGGAATACTACGTGGCAATGAGAAAGAATGAAATAATGCTATTTGCAGTAACGTGGTTGGAACTGTAGGGTATTATGCTAAATGAAATAAGTCAGTCAGAGAAAGACTGATTTCATATGTTTTCACTATATGTGGAACTTGAGAAACTTAACAGAAGACCATGGGAGAAGGGAAAGGTAAAAAATAGAAACAGAGAGGGAGGGAGGCAAACCATAAGAGACTCTTAAATACAGAGAACAAACTGAGGGTTCTTGGTAGGGAACAGGGGAGAGGGGAAAATGGGTAATGGACATTGAGGAGAGCACTTATCGGGATGAGCACTGGACATTGTATGTAAGTGATAAATCACAGGAATCTACCCCCAAACCAAGAGCAAACTGCACACATTGTATGTTAGCCAATTTGACAATAAATTATATTAAAAAATAAATAAATAAAAATAAAAGGATTTCCAAAAGTTGAAGTCTCAAAATAAAATGAAATAAAATAAAACCAGATTATGAAAATGGGGGAAAATAGCCAGATATTAACAAAATAGATTTAAAAAACATAATACAACTTAATGCTGTATATAAGAGATTCACTTTATATCTAAAGACACACATAGGTTGCAAGTAATAAGATGGAAAAAGATATTCTATGCAAATAGTAACTAAAAGAGAACAGGAGAGTTTATATTAATATCAGACAAAATTGATTTTAAGTAAAAAGTCATTACAAGAGGTGAATAAGTACATTATATATTAATAAAATGGTCATTCATCAAGAAGAAATAAGAATTATAAACATGTAGACACTAAAGATAAAAGTCTCTAAATATATAAAATAAGCATCAGCATAATTGAAGGGATAAATAAATGTTTTGACAATAATGGTTGCAGACATCAATACCCCACTTTAAATAATGAACAGAACATCTAGACAAAAGATAACTAAGAAAATATAGGACTGAACAACAGTATAAACCAACTAGACATAATAGTCATATATGGAAAAAATAATCAACCCAACAAGCACAACACAATACACATTTCTCTCAAGTGTATAGGGAGCATTCTTCAGGATAGGCCATATATTAGGCCATTAAACAAGTCTCAATGAATTTAAGAAGATTGAAATCACACAAAGTATCTTACAGACCACAATGGAATGAAACTAAAAATCAGTAACTGAAGGAAACTAGAAAATTCACAAATATGCGGAAATTAAAAAACACATCCTGGGGTGCCTGTGTGGCTCAGTCGGTTGAGCATCTGACTTCGGCTCAGGTCATGATCTTGCGGTGTGTGAGTTTGAGCCCCACGTTGGGCTCTGTGCTGACAGCTCTGAGCCTGGAGCCTGCTTCCCCTTCTGTGTCTCCCTCTCTCTCTCTGCCCTTCCCCCACTCATGCTGTCTGTCTGTCTGTCTCTCTCTCTCTCAAAAGTAAATAAACACTTTAAAGAAATAAAGAACACATTCCTAGAAAACAGACAGGTTAAACATAAAAAAGGGAATTAGAGAACAGAGATTTATGAAAACAGACTATATATATAATATACATAAACTTAATGGATATAGTTGGAGCACGGGTCAGAGTGGACTTTTTTGGGGGGGAGGGGAATTTACTTCTTTCTTTCTTTATTCATTTATAAATATTTATATTATTTATTTAACCCAAGTTAGATAACATAGAGTATAATAATGATTTCAGGAACAGAAATAAGTGATTCATCACTTACATATAACACCTGGTGCTCATCCCAATGAGTGACCTACTTAATGCCCATCACCCATTTAGCCCATCCCACTATCCATCACCCCTCCAGAAACCCTCCAGAAATACTCTGTTCTCTGTATTTTATCTTATTTTTGCTTCGCTTCTGCTATGTTCATTTATTTTGTTTCTTAAATTCCACATATGAGTGAAATCAGACATTTGTCTTTCTATAACTGACTTATTTTGCTTAGCAAAATACACTCTAGTTCCATCCACGTTGTTGCAAATGGCATGATTTCATTCCTTTTAATTGCTGAATAATCATTGTATATATATATATACCACTTCATATTTATCCATTCATCAGTTGATGGACACTTGGGCTTTTCTCATAGTTTGCTTATTGTTTATAGCAGAGCCCCTTTGAAACATCACCCTGTATCCTTTGGAAAAATACCTAGTAGTGTGATTCCTGGGTCATATGGTAGTTTTATTTTTGATTTTTTGAGGAACCTCCCTACTGTTTTCCAGAGTGGCTGCACCAGTTTCCATTCCCATCAGCAGTGCAAAAGGGTTCCCCTTTCTCCATATCCTCGCCAATATCTGTTGTTTCCTGAGTTGTTATTTTTAGGCATTCTGACATGTGTGAGGTGGTATCTCATTGTGGTTTTTATTTGTATTTCGCTGATGATGAATGATGAGCATCTTTTCATTTCTGTTAGCCATCTGGATGTCTTCTTTGGGAAAATGTCTATTCGTGTATTTTTCCTGTTTCTTCGCTGGATTATTTGTTTTTTGGGGTGTTGATTTCATAAGTTCTTTATAGATTTTTGATAATAAACCTTTATCCAATATGTCATTTGTAAATATCATCTCCCATTCTTTCAGTTGCCTTTTAGTTTTGCTGATTGTTTCATTTGTTGTGCAGAAACTTTTTATCTTGATATGATCCCAATAGTTCATTTCTGCTTTTGTTTCCCTTGCCTCTGGACACATATCAAGTAATATGTCTCGGTTTCAGCCAAGGTCGTCTGCTTTCTCCTCTAGGAATTTGATGGCTTCCTGTCTTACAGTTAGGTCTTCCATCCATTTTGAGTTTATTTTTGTGTATAATGTAAGAAAGTGGCTCAGGTTAGTTTTGCATGTCACTGTCCAGTTTTCCCAGCACCATTTGCTAAGGAGACTGTTTTTTTTCTCATGTTTTTCCTGTGTTGTCAAAGATTAGTTTGCCATATAGTTGTGGATCCATTTCTGGGTTCTTTATTCTGGTCAATTGATCTATGTGTCTGTTTTTGTGCCAGTGCTATACTGTACTGATGATTACAGCTTTTAAATACATCTTGAATTCCAGAATTGTGGTGCCTACAGTTTTCATTTTCTTCTTCAACATTTCTTTGGCTATTCAGGGTATTTTGTGGTTCCATACAAATTTTAGGATTGTTTGCTCTAGCTCCGTGAAGAATTCTGATGCTACTTTGATAGGGATTGCATTGAATGTGTAATTGCTATAGTTCTTTTAATTCTTTTGTTAGGTTTATTCCTAGATATTATATTTTTGGTGCAATTTTAAATGGAATTGATTCTTTAATTTCTCTTTTAGCTGCTTCATTATTGGTGTATAGAAATGCAAATAATTTTGGTATGTTGATGGTATACCCTGCAACTTTGCTGAATTCATGGATCAGTTCTAGTAGGTTTTTAGTGGCGTCTTTTTATGTTTTTTTTTTCACGTAGAATATGATGTCTCCTGCAAAAAGTCAAAGTTTGACTTTCTATTGCTGATTTATATGACTTTTATTTTTTTGTTGTCTAATTGCTAAGGATAGGACTTTCAACACTATGTTGAACAACAGTGGTGAGAGTGGACATCCCTGTCATGTTCTGACCTAAGAGGGAAATCTCTCAGTTTTTCTCAGTATGTTGAGAATGATATTAGATGTGGGTCTTTCATATGTGACCTCTATGATCTTGAGGTATGTTCCTTCTATCCCTACTTTCTTGAGGGTTTTGTCAAGAAGGCATGCTGTATTTTGTCAAATGCCTTTTCTGCATCTATTAAGAAAATAATGTGGTTTCTATAATTTCTTTTCTTAATGTGATGTATCACATTGATTGATATGCAGGTAAACCAGCCCTGCATCCCAGGAAATCCCACTGTATCATGGTGAATAATTATTTTAATATATTGTTGGATCTGGTTTTCTCATATCTTGTTGAGAATTTTAAATCCATGGTCATCAGGGAAATTGTTCTGTAGTTCTCCTTTTTAGTGGAGTGTATGTCTGGTTTTGAAATCAAAGTAATGCTGGCCTTGTAGAATGAGTTTGGAAGTTTTCCTTCCATTTCTATTTTTTTGGAACAGCTTCAAAAGAATTGGCACTAACTCTTCTTTCATTGTTTGGTAGAATTCCTCTGGAAAGCCATGTAGCCCTGGTCAGTTTTTTGTTGGGAGATTGTTGATTATTCATTCAATTTATTTACTGGGTATGTGGTTTGTTCTAATTGTCTATTTATTCCTTTTGGAGTTTGGTAGTTTATGTGTTTCTAGGAATTTTTCCATTTCCTCCAGATTGCACAATTTGTTGGCATATAATTTACCATATATTCTCCATTATTGTTTGTATTTCTGACATGTGATCTCTCCTCTCTCATATGTTATTTTATTTATTGGGATTCTTTCTTTCTTTCTTTCTTTCTTTCTTTCTTTCTTTCTTCTTTCTTTTCAGTCTGGTTAGGTTTTTATCATTTTTGCTAATTCTTTCAAAGACCACCAGCTCCAGATTTCTTTGATCTGTTCATCTGTTTCTTTTTTCTTTAACCTCGATATCATTGGTTTCTGCTCTAATCTTTATTATCCCCCTTCTTCTTCTGGGCTTAGGCTTTATTTATTCTTCTTTTTCCAGATCCGTTTGGTATAAGGTTAGGTTGTGTATCTGTGACCTTTCTTCCTTCTTTAGGAAGGCTTGGATTGCTATATTCTTCCCTCTTTGACTACCTTTGCTACATCCCAGAAGTTTTAGACAGTCATGTTTTCATTTTCCTTAGGTTCCATTTTTCATTTCCTCTTTAATTCTTTGGTTAACCCATTCATCCTTTAGTAGGGTGTTCTTTAATCTCCAAATGTTAATTGTCTTTCCAAGTATTTTCTTGTTTTTGATTTCAAGTTTCATAGCACTGTGGTCTGAAAATATGTATGATGTAATCTTTATCTTTTTTCATTTGATTAGGGATGATTTGTGACCCAGTATATGATCTTTTCTGGAGACTGTTCAATGTGCACTTGAGAAGCATATATATTCTGCTGCCTAAGGATGAAATGTTCTGAATATGTGTTAAGTCCATATGGTCCAGTGTGTCATTCAAAACCATTGTTTTCTTAGTGATTTTCTGCTTAGATGAACTTTCCATTGCTGTAAGTGTGGTGTTGAAGTCCCTTAGTTTTATGGTATTATTTTAAGTTTGTGATTAATTGCTTTATATATTTGGGTGAAGTTGTACACATAAATATTTACAATTGTTAGATATACTTGGTGGATAGACCTCTTCTTTGTGATATAATGCCATTCTTCACCTCTTATCGCATTTGTTTCAAAATCTAGTTTGTCTGATATACGTATGGCTGCTCTGGTTTTCTTTTGACCTCAATTGGCATGATAGGTTGTTCTCCATCCTCTTACTTTCAATCTTCAGGAGTCTTTACATCTAAAATGTGTCTTTTGTATAAAGCATATAGATGGGTCTTGTTTTCTTATCCATTCTCATATATTATGTCTTTTGATTGGGGAGTTTAGTCCATTTCAATTCAGAGTGAGTACTGAAGGATATGAGTTTAGTGCCATTGTGTTGCCTGTAAACTTGGTGTTTCTGAAGATATTCACTGGTCCTTTCTACTCTTTGTTGCTTTTGATCTTTGTTGTTGTTGTTTTGTTGTGTCTTTTCTGAATTCAAAGAGTCCCACCTTAACATTTTTTGTAGGGCTGATTTAGTGGTCATGAACTCCTTTAGTTTTTGTTTGGGAAACTCTTTAGCTTGCCTTCTATTTTGAATGACAGCCTTGCTGGATAAGGAATTATTGGCTGCATATTTTCCCAATTCAACACATTGAATATATCCTGCCACTCTTTTTTTTTTTTTTTTTTTTTTGTCCTGCCACATTTCGAGGACAGACCTGCTGTGAACCTGATATGTCTTCCCTTGTAGGTTAAGGACTCTTTTCCCTTGCTGTTTTCATAATTCTATCCTCGTCTATGTATTTTGTGAGTTTGACTATTATATGATTTGATGATGGTCGGTTTGTGTTGAATCTAATGAGAATTCTTTGTGCTTCTTGAATCTTGTTATCTGTGTCCTTCTTCAGATTGGGAAAGTTTTTCACTATCATTTGCTCACATAAACCTTCTGCCTCTTTTTATCTCTTTTCATTTTCTTGGACTCCTATGACTCAAATGTTATTCTTTTTTAATAAGTCATTGAGTTGTCTGAGTTTTGTATAGTGATCTTTTGCTTGTGTTTCCTCTTTTTTTCTCCTTCATTATTCTTCAAAATTTTATCTTCTATATTGCTGATTTGCTGCTTTGCTTTGTCTTTCCCTGCCATAACAGTATGCATTCAAGATGGCATCTCAGTTATAGCATTTTAAATTTAGGCCTGACTAGAGATTAGTTCTTTTATCTTTGCAGAAAAGGATTCTCTGATGTGTTCTATGCTTTGTTTCAACCCTAGCTAGTATTTGTATAGTTGTGGCTATAAATTATAGATCAGACATTTTACTTATATCTTTGTTGATTAAATCCCTGGCCATCATTTCCTCTTGTTCTTTCTTTTGGGGTGAATTCTTTTGTCTTGTCATTTTGGAGGAATAAAAAACTCAATAAAATAAAAATTAAAAGATAATAAATTAAAAACAAAACAAAAAATCAGTAAAGGAATCTAGATCCTAGATGTGTTTTGGTGTGCTTCTTCAAAGAAGTTTGATACAATAGAAAAGGGAAAGGAAAGAAAAAAATAATAAAAAAATTAAATATTGAAAAAAATTATAGGGGCTCCTGAGAGGCTCAGTCAGTTTAGCATCCAACTTTGGCTCAGGTCATGATCTTCTGGCTCATTAGTTCGAGTCCTGCATTTGGCTCTGTGCTGACAGGTCAGAGCCTGGACCCTATTTTGGATTCTGTGTGTCCCTCTCTTTCTGCTCCTGCCTTGCTCATGCTTTCTCTCTGAAAAAACTAAATAACCATTAAAAACTAAAAGTATATATGTAATAAAATAGAATAAAATAAAATAGAATAATTTTAAATAAAATATAAAAAATAAATGAATAAATAAATAAATAAAAATATAAAGGAATTTGCTCTTTTTGTATCCAAGAAAGAGGAAGAAAAAAAAACAATGTAAACAAAAACAGAAACAAAGAAAATGAACAAATAAACCAGTAAACAGAATGACACCTGAATAAAGTTACATCCAGTTTACCCTAGAAGTGAAATGTTGAAACACCCTATAGTCTATACACTAAGCAGGTGGAGGGATTTTTGCTAGTCTTCTGAGGATGTGCGTGGAAGATGTGGTTGGGCGGGGCTTGGTGTAAAGCTCTGTTCTCCACTAGGTGGCGATGTTTATTGGGGTGGATCTGGGTGGGTACACGCATGTGTGTGCATGGTAGAAGTGAAAATTGCTTCACCCAGCTCCTTAGTCTCTGGTGCAGGACTTCAAGCTCTGACCTACTGGAGATCCAACACCCTTCCTTTCTCTCAGGCTTCTGTCTGCTCTCTGCCTCTACCCTGTTTGTGTCCATACTGTCCACCTGCCAGATGGTACCTCCCTCTAGGAGTTTTATCTCATTTGGAGTTGTGTTCCAAAAACCCAGACTTCAGAGACCCCCACAGCTTAGACCTTTGCCAATTCTCTGGGGGAGAGAATAGATGAACAATGGCTGGGTGCCGGTGTGCCCCAGAGAGCATTCACATGATCGTGCAGTAGCAGAGATTCAAATATTATGGCAAATCACAACACACAGCAGGCACCAGGTTTCCTGCACTCTGACATCTTTGTCCCAATACAAGCAAACATGGCTTCTCTCTGGGGTCCGCTGAGACCTTTGTAGTGGAGAGGCTGTATGGCCTCTACTAAATGCACTAGAAGTAGGGGGACTGCTTCTCCCTGTCTGGCACATGGGCCCTTCAGACTGTGCTGCCTGTTCCTGGGTATTTGCCCTATTTCCTCACCAGAAAACCACCAGGCACTGAGATGTGAACTTTCAGACTCTGACCTCCACTGCTTATAGAATCCTGGTCATATTGAAACCTTCTCCTTTCTCCCCATCAATGTTATTGAGGAGCAGTTTTCTTGTTCATTACCCTGAGAGTGTTTTCACTCTTTCTCTTTCTTTCTCTCCAGCTACTTTCAGAGAGGAGTGCTTTTCTTGCATGATCCCAATGTGCCACAGTCTCTTTATTTCTCTTTCTCTCTCTGCCTTCTCTCTGTGAAAATGGCTCCTTTCCCTCTGCAACTTTTCTCTCCCCCAGTTCACCTCTCTGGAATACATACCTGCCAAGTTCTGTGGCCCAAGTTATGCAGATTATTACATTAATCCTCAGATCAATTTCCTAGATTAACACCAAACATTAATCTAGCTGCATTTCAGGGACAAGACAACTCAGGGTCTCCATGCTGCTCTGCTACCTTAACTCCTCCCAGAGGGGACTTTATAGCTGTAAATGCCTTCATTAAAAAAGAAGGTCTCAAATCAATAAATTTTTTTACACATAACTTGTATATGTTTAATGTGTAGGAGAAGGAAGAGGTACCTTGGTGACTCAGTCAGTTAAGTGTCTGAGTCTTGGTTTTTGCTCAGATCTAGATCTTATACTTCCTGATATTGAGCTCTGAATTGTCAGGCTCCCCACTGACAGCAGGAAGCATGCTTGGAATTCTCTCTCTCCCTCTTTCTGTCTCTGTACCTCTCCTCCACTGCTGTCAAAATGAATAAATAAACTTAAAAAAAGAGAAAGATGAACAAACTAAACACACATTTGGAGTGAAGGAAATAAAAATTTAGAGGAGAGATAAATGAAGTAAATAATAGAAAAACAATAGAATGAATAAAGCCAATAGTTGGTTATTTGAAAAGACAAAAAATTTAATAAGCTATCTAAGCTTGCAAAGAAAAAAAGGGACTTCTAATAACTAAAAATCAGGAATTAAATGGGGACATTACTACTGAATTTACAAAGTTAAAAGGGATTATAAGAGAATACTATGAAAAGTTGTACTTCAGCAAATTATATAGCCCAGATTAAATTAACACATTCCTAGAAACACACAAATTAACAAAACTGACCCAAGAAGAAAGAGAAAATCAAAATATACCTATAACTTGTAAAGAGATTGACTCAACAATCAAAAATATTCCAACAAATAGAATCCCAGGACTAGATGATTTCACTGGTGAATTCTACCAAAATTTTAGTTAATGATACCCGTCTGTTTCAGAGATCTATAAAAACAGAAGAGAAGAAACATTTCCTAACTTATTTTATAAGGCCAGCATTACTCATATACCAAGGCCAGAGAAAGACACTATGAAAAAACTATAGGCAAATAACCCTTATGAATATAGATGCACAATCCTCAAAAAATACTTTCAGACAAAACCCAGAAGCATATTAAAAGTATTATATACCACGACAAAGTGAGAATTATACCATGAATATAAAAATGGTTCAACACGAGAAAAGCAATCAATATAATACACTACATTAATAGAATGAAGGGAAAAAATAATCACCTTAATTTATGCAATAAATGCATTTTAAAAATCCAACATTATCATCATAGGGACACTTTGCACACTAAGAATAGAAAATAACTTTCTCAGTAAGATGGAAGGCATTGATGAAGAATCTATAGATAACACTTTAATAACTTTTGAAAGCCTGAAAGTTTTCCATTGAAGATCAGCAACAAGACTCAGATGGATTCTGTTGCCACTGGTATTCAGCATTGTATTGCAAGTCCTAACTAGAACAATTAAGAAATAAAGAAATAAGAAATTGTGGTTTATATACACAATGGAGTACTACGTGGCAATGAGAAAGAATGAAATATGGCCCTTTGTAGAAACATGGATGGAACTGGAGAGTGTTATGCTCAGTGAAATAAGCCATACAGAGAAAGACAGATACCATATGGTTTCACTCTTATGTGGATCCTGAGAAACTTAACAGAAACCCATGGGGGAGGGGAAGGAAGAAAAAAAAAGAGGTTAGAGTGGGAGAGAGCCAAAGCATAAGATACTCTTAAAAACTGAGAACAAACTGAGGGTTGATGGGGCATGGGAGGGAGGGTAGGGTAGGTGATGGGTAGTGAAGAGGGCACCTTTTGGGATGAGCACTGGGTGTTGTATGGAAACCAATTTCACAATAAATTTCTTATATTAAAAAAAAAGAAATAAGGAAATAAGAGTCTTCAAAATTGGAAAAGAAAGAAAACTATTTCTGTTTGTAGATAACACAATCCAATATGTAGGAAATGTCAAGGAATCTACAAAAAAACACCCTAATGTGTATTGTAGTTTGATTTGTGTCCCCAAAGAATATGTTTAAATTTGAGGTACCCCCACTACTTTAGAATGTTACATTATTTGGAAATAAGGCCATTGCAAATGTAATTATTTAAGATGAGGTCATACTCAAGCAGGTTTGGCCATCAATCCAATATTACTGGTGTCCTTTAAAGACAGATGAAGAGACACAGATACACAAAAGAATGTCATGCAATGACTCACACACATATTGGATATACATCTACAAGCCAAGGAATTCCAAAGATTCTCAGACTCCCAGAAGCTGTAAGACACAAGGAAAGACAATTTCACAGGACCTTCAGAGAGCACATAGCCCTGCCAACACCTTGGTTTGAAATTTCTGGACTCCAAAACTGTGAGAGAATAAATTTCTGTGACTTAGTAAATTTATGTACATTTAAGTGACTTAGTGGTAATTTTTATGGAAGACCTAGGAATCTAATACAGATTATACTGTCAGAGAGTGGAGTACTGCTACAGCATATGTTTATAAATGTGGAGTGGATTTTGGAAATAATAGGTAGAAACTGAAATAATTTTGAGGTGTTTGAGAGAAAAATAATAGATAACTCTGATGGGAGAAATAAGAATATTAAATGTACTTCTGGTGAGTCATTAGGCATGATAAACATTTTGCTTTTGGACACTAGAGAAGATGTGAATCTTATAATATAGTAACAGTCTTGACTGAATTATGTCTTATTACTGGGAGAAAAGTGGAATTTGTAAACAGTGAACTTGGATATTTAGCCAAGGAAATTTCTAAGCACAATATGGAAGGTTCAAACTGGTTTCTACTTGTTGCTTATAGTAAAATATAAAAGGAAACATGATTGAGAAATTAAGCATTAAGCACAATGGCACCAGCATCTGATGATGTAGAAAATATTCTGTTTGTCTATATAATTGGTCTGAAAGCATGGCCAAGTGTGTGACTGGACAACAACTTGCTAAGGGATGTGAATTCTGGATTCAATCAAACATCTCAGCAAAAGCCAGAATAAGATACGTTATCTGGGAAGTGTCAGTGGAGAACCATCTTGTCTAATGGCTTGGTCCTCTATAAATAAAATGGGAGGCTAACAGAATTTGGAAAAATTTTTGCCAGGAAAAATGCTGGAAGCTTGGACTAAAAAGGACTGAGATGGGATAAAATTAAGGAAAAATAATGCCAAGGGTAGAACCAAGGATGCACAGGACAAAAATTGAAGCAATAAAGGATTATTCTCAGGCCCTGAAATCTAATGGAATCTTTCCTGTTGGGTTTTGGACATCCTTGGAATGCATGGCCAATATTTTGTCCTGTTTCTCTCTTTTGGAATAGGAATGTCTATCCTATGCCTATCTCACAATTGTATTTTGGAAAAAAATTAAATTGTTTTTTTAGTTTCACAGGTCCACAGATGGAGAAGTTTTTCCCAGGACAGACCATACCCAGAGTCACACCTATGATTGATTGATTGATTTTTTAAATTCTATTTAAATACAAGTTAGTTAACATAGAGTGTAATAATGATTTCAGAAGTAGAATTTAGTGATTCATCACTTATAACATCCAGTGCCCATCCTAAAAATTGCCCACCTTAATGCCCATCACCCATTTAGCCCATTTCCCCATCGAACACCCCTCCAGCAACCCTCAGTTCGTTCTCTATATTTAAGAGTCTCTTATGGTTTGCCCCCCTCTCTTTGTACCTTATTTTTTTCCCTTTCTTTCCCTGATGTTCATAAGTTGTGTTTCTTAAGGTCCATGAGTGAAATCATATGATATTTATCTTTCTCTAAATGACTTCTTTCACTCTGCATAATACACTCTAGTTCCATCCATGTTGTTGCAAATGGCAATAATCCATTCTTTTTTCATTGCTGAGTAATATTCGATTGGACGTATATTCCACAACGTCTTTATCCATTCACCAGTCAATGGAAAGTTGACTACTTAGTAGTGCAATTTCAGAGTAGTAGTAATGTTGTTATAGTTTTTAATTTTTTGAGAAACTTCCATACTATTTTCCAGAGTGGCTGCACCAGTTTTCATTCCCACCAACAGTGCAAAATGGTTCCAATTCCTCCACATCTTCAACAATATCTGTTATTTATTGAGTTGTTAATTTTAGCCATTCTGACAGGCGTGAGGTGATATCTTATCATGGTTTTGATTTGCATTTCCCTGATGATGAGTGCTACTGAGCATCTTTTCATGTGTCTGTTGGCCATCTGTATCACTTCTTTGAAAAGTGTGTGTCCATGTCTTTTGCCCATTTCTTCACTGGATTATTTGTTGGTTTTTTTTGGGGGGGGGTGTTGAGTCTGATAAATTATTATAGATTTTGGATAATAACCCTTTATTCAATATGTCATTTCCAAATATCTTCTCCCATTCTGGCAGTTACCTTTTAGTTTTACGGATTGTTTCTTTTACTGTGCAGAAGATGTGTATATTGATGAGGTCCAGTAGCCAAATTAATGTTAAGAAATAAAACCAAAGCGGGAGGCATCATAATTCCAGACTTCAAGCTGTATTACAAAGCTGTAATCATCAAGAGTATGGTACTTGTGCAAAAACAGACACATAAGTCAATGGAACAGAATAAAGAACTTAGATATGGACCCACAACTATATGGTCAACTAATATTTGACAAAGCAAGAAAGAGTATCCAATGGATAAAAGACAGTCTCTTCAGCAAATGGTGTTCGGAAAACTCGACAACCACACACAGAAGAATTAACCTGGACCACTGTCTTACACCATACACAAATGAAAAAGTTATTACCTATTCTTTTCAAACTATTCCAAAAATAGAAATGGATAGAAAACTTCTGAACTCATTCTATAACACCAGCATTACCCTCATTCAAAGACTCCACTAAAAAAACTACAAACCAATATCCCCGATGATGATATATGCAAAATTTCCCATTAAAATATTAGCAAATTGAATCAAACAAAACATTAAAATAATTATTCACCATGATCGAGTGGGACTTATAACTGACCTTCAAGTGTATTTCAACACTGCAAATCAATCAATGTGATATACTACATTAATAAAAGAAAGGATAACCGTGTGTTCCTCTCAATTCAGAAAAGGTGTTTACCAAAGTACAACATCTCTTCATGATAAAAACCCTCAGTAAAGTAGGGATATAGTGAAAATCTCAACAAATTGAAGGCCATATACAAAAAACCCACAGATAATACCCTCTTCAATGGCGAAAAAATGAGAGCTTTTCATTTTTCTCTGTGGTTAGGAACAAATCAAGAATATTCACTCTTAGCACTGTAATTTAACATAGTGTTGGAAGTCCTAGCCTCAACAATCAAACAACAAAAAGAAATAAAAGGCATCTAAATTAACAAGGAAGAAATAAATTGTACACTATTTGCAGAAGACATGATACTGTATATAGAAAACTCAGAAAACTCCACCAAAAATTTTCTAGAACTGATACATGAATTCAGTAAATGAATTCAGTAAATACATGAATTATGTAGAAATAAACATAACCAAAGAAGTAAAAGATGTGTACTCTGAAAACTATAAAATACTGATGAAAGTAATTGAAGATGATACAAAGAAATGGAAAGAACATTCAATTCTCATTGAATGGAAGAAAAAATATTGTTAAAATACCTGTACTACTCAAAGCAATCTATGCATTTATTGCAATCCCTATCAGAATACCAATAGCATTTTTCATATAGCTAGAACAAGTAATCCTAAAGTTTGTATGGAACCACAAAAGATCCTAATTAGTCAAAGCAATCTTGAGAAAGACAAGCAAAGCTGGAGGCATCAGAATTCCAGACTTCAAGTTATATTATAAAGCTGTAGTAATCAAGACAGAATGGTACTGGCACAAAAACAGACACATAGAGCAATATAACAGAATAGAAAACCTATAAATAAATCCATAACTATATAGTCAACTAATGTTCAACATGCAGGAAATAATATCCAATGGGAAAAGAATGTCTCTTCAACAAATGGTATTGGGAAAACTGGACAGCAACATGCAGAAGAATGAAACTAGACCAATTTCTTACACCAATTTCTTGAAAATAAACTCAAAATCGATGAAAGAACTAGCAGTAAGACATGAAAACATCAAAATCCTAGAGGCAAAAACAGGCTACAATCTCTATGACTTCAGCCGCAGGAACTTTTTATTACACATGACTACAGAGGCAAGGGAAACAAAGGCAAACATAATTGATTGATTTAGATGATAATTTAGACTTCATCAAAATTAAAAACTTGTCAATAAAGGAGAATATCAAGAAAGTTAAAAGATATCCTACAAAATAGAAGAAATATTTATAAATCATATATCTATTAAGATTTAGTATCCAGGATATATAAATTACATTTACAACCCAAAACAAAGAGATGAACAACCCAGTTAAAAGCTGGGGAAAGGAATTTAGTGGGCTAAAAGCCACTGAATTGTTTATTGAATATTGTAAATTTGTGGTATATGGATTATATCAATAAAGCTGTTGTATTTAAATATTTTTAAATGATTTTTTAAATTTTCAACAGAGAGAGAGAGAGAGAGAGAGAGAGCAAGTGGGGGAGGTCCAGAGAGAGAGGAACGAGGATCTGAAGAGGTCTCCTCTCTGACAGCAGAGGGACCAATGCTTGAACTTTCAAACCATGAGATTGTGACCTGATTTGAAGTCAGACGCCTAACCAACAGAACCACCCAGGTACCCCTAAGCTGTTGTATTTAAAAAAGAAAATTTGATTTAAAAAATGAGTAGGGATTGTAATACTGGATTAGTCAATGGTTTCTTAGATATGCTATTTAAGCACAAGCGACAGAATAAAAAATAGATAATTCAACCTTATCAAAATTAAAAACTTTTGTGCCAAAGTCATAATAAAGAAAATGAAAAAAAAAACACAGAATGGGGAAAAAACATTTGTAATCATATATTTGAACAAAATCTCGTATCTAGAATATATAAAGAAATCCTATAGCTAAATGATAAAAAGATAATCCAGTTTTAAAAAATGGGCAAAGGATCTGAATAGACATTTCTCTAAAAGTATAAAAATGGCCAATAAGCACAAGAAAAGCTGTTCAGCAACATTAGCCATCATGGAATTCAATTAATTACAAATCACAATCACAGCAAGATGCCACTTCACACCCACAAGGTACTTATCATTAAAAAAAACAACACATTTTCATGAGGATGTGAAAAAGTTGAAACCTCGTTCATTGCTGGTGGTAATGTGAAATAGTGTAGCCACTGTGGAAATAAGTTTGGCAGTTCCTCAAAATATTATTATGAAATTATCATATGATCCAGCAATTCCCTTCCTAGGTATATACCCAATAGAAATGAAACATGTCCACACAAAAATGTGCACACGAATATTTATTGCAGTGTTGTTCATAATCATCTCAAAGCAGAAACAACCCAAATAATCTCCAACTGATAAGTGGGCAAAGTATGGTTTATCCCTTTAATGGAATGTTATTTGGCAATAAAAAGAATGAAGTAGTGATACCTGAAATAACACGGAAGATCCCTTGAAACATTATGCTAAGTGAAAGCCAATCACAAAGGAAAACATATTGAATGATTCCATTTATACGAAATGTTCAGGGTGGGCAAAGCTATATAAATAGTAAAAAGATATTATTAGGTTATTGGTTGATTAGGGTTGGGGTGCTGTGAAGAAATGGAGAGTGTCTGGTCATAAGTCCAGGGTGACTTTTGGGGGTGATGAACATGTTCTAAAATTATACTATAGTGATGATTGCATAAATTTTGAATATACAAAAAACACTGAATTGTACAATTTAAAAGTATGTGAATTATGGATTTATAGGGAAGATCGCAGAGTAGGAGGACCATATGGTGCAGTCTGATTGGGTGGGAGCCAGAGCTGTGGGCAATAAAAGAATTCTTATTGAATACACCGCAAGGGAGCAGCAGGCAGTGCAGCAAAGGAGAGACTGTCTGCCACAAGGTGGTGGTGAGGGGCTATGCCTCAATAGGATGGATTGAGGAAGTATGGGAACATGTGAAGTTTTCCCTTTTTTGGTAACTGTGCTAGTTGTAAGTAACACATTGGTTAGTTAGGGCCTATGGCCATTTTGAGGTAGGTTGCTTAATGAGCATGTTTGCACTCAACTTGGTGGTCACTGTGGGTACTTTCACCTTGCTCAAGTGTCCATTGCTCAAGATTGTTGCTAAAAAGCAGCCTCTATAGACCCTAGTATCACCTCGTCTTACCCTGAATACAACTAGAGAAGATTCACTGCAGTGTAAATAACTCACAAAATGACTTCAGACTGGCAGAATAAATTCCACAAAAATTAAATGTACAGATGAGGCTAGACTGAAAAGGGTAAGAAGGGCAAAGTCACAGCTGGGAACTAAATGGACATGTAGGATGTTCCCTGTTGGGGAAAGGAGGGACACCATCCATGGGCACCTAAAAGGGAGATAAACAGACCCCTGTTCTGGAGCACCTGCAAGGGGAAGACAAACGTCCATAACATTTGGCTTTGAAAACCAGAGGGGCTGAATTTCATAAGTTCTTACAACAACTGGCACTTAAAACCTTGAACTTCAACAAAATGAGGGAGAGCTGGGAAGGTGAGAGGAAACTGAGTCCCTGCACTTAAAGAGACAGAAAAATAAACAGCCCATAGAAATAGAGCATATAAGCAGAAATTTGAAAAGTTTTCTGGGGCATACAGGAGGGAGAGTTATTTACTCATCTCAGGCCCTGTCCCAGAGGAACAGAAATTGCTGGGGAACTCCTCTAGGAACAAAGGAACTGGAAAGCATCATTTACCTCCTCCACCCCCCAGTTTAAACACACAAGCACCTAAGGGACTAGCTACCTAACTTGTTAGCACTGCAGCACTGTCCTCACACAATGTGCTTCCATGGAACCAGACAGGCCACTTCAGTCCCGGTGCTTCAAGGCCTTCAAGCAGAGGAGCTGGGGGCACAAAACTTGCTGACACTGATGCCTCATTGCCCTCCTCCTTCCTTGCACTGTGCTTCCAAGGAACTAACTCTCTAGAGGGTGCCTCAGTCCCATTGTTACAGGATCCCTTTTGTAGAGGACCTAGAGCATGCAAAACTTGTTACAATTGATGTTCCACCACCCTGGTCCTGCACTGCCCTTCTGTAAACCTAAATATGCCACTTCAGTCTTGATGCTGTAGGTCCCCTTTCATGGTGTGCAAAGCTTACTAACACTGCCACCCACTGCACTGCCTCTGTGCTGTGCTCTGTAGGATCAGCTTTCTCCAATATGTTCCTGGCCAGAGCCCACACAGGGTGGTGATGAAGGCCTGACAGTGGGAAAACAGCCACTTCAGTGGCTAGCAATACTCTAAAGTGACTCCTGTCCCAGAGAGAGAAGGGAAGATAACTACACATGTCAGTGAGAGGCCACAACAGTGGGCTGGAGGCAGACAACTTTTCCAACTGCAGGTGCCACCCACCAATGAAAGTTTCTCAAGGGACATCACAGGGAAATCCCCCTGCAGTTTGGTGTTACTGCATGTCTGGCAAACACCTAGTCTGACTCAAGCCCAAGGTATCCCCAAACTGGCCCACCAACAGCACAGGTATTATAATAGACAGGTGCTATTATGAGAACCACACTGCTTATAATAGACAAAGAAAGCCAGTGAAGGTGACTGGACTGATGGGAAAAGCAGCTCAGACACAATAGCAAGGCACATGCATCACACATAGGAGATATCCCTGAAGCGCCAGTTTCTAGTGAACAGGTACACTACATGGCAGAGTCTATAGGACCTTTTCTTCATAAGGACACTAATCCAGGGCAGGTTATGTAGATTTATTTCCTAACACAGATACAGACACAGAGAGTTAGACAAAATGAGAATAGAGAGGAACGTGTTAAAAAAAAAAAGACAAAAATCACAGCAAGAGACCTAAGCAAAACAGATGTAAGTAACATGCCTGACAGGAAATTTAAAGCTGTGTTCATAAAGATAATCACAGGGATTGAGAAAAAGTGGAGGACATCAGTGAGACCCTTTAAAAAGATGGAAAACATAAAAAAGAACCGATCACAGATGAAGAACACAATAAATGAAATTAAAAACATACTTGATAGAATAAATAGCAGGCTATAGGAAGCAGAGGAAGGAATTAATGACCTGGAAGACTGTGTAATAGAAATTAATCAAAGTTAGCAAATGAGAGGGAAAAAATGCAAAAAAGAGAACAGACTTAGGGAATTCAGTGACTCCATCAACTATAATAACATTCACATTATAGGGATGCCAGTACAAGAAAAAGAAAGAAAACGGGCCAAAAATTTTAGTTAAAGAAATAATAGCAGAAAACTTTCCTAATCTGAAGGAAACAGATATCCAGACACAGGAAGTATACGGATCCCTCCAAAAAATCAACCCAAAGAGGTTCACTTCAAGACACATAGTAATTAAATTGAAAAAAAAAATAAAGATAAAAAATTTTTAAAGCACCAATAGCAAAGTAGGCAGTTACATACAAGGGAAAACCCAGGGAATTTTTCAGCAGAAACTTTGCAGGCCAGAAGAGATTGGCATGATATATTCAAACTGCTGAAAAGGAAAAATTTTCAGCCAAGAACACTCTGTTCAGCAAAGCTATCATTCAGAATAGAAAGGAAAGATAGTCTTCCAGACATTAAAAAAAAAACACTAAAGGAGTTCATTCCCATTAAACCTTCCATGAAAGAAATATTAAATCGAACTCTCAGAGAGGAAAGGAAAGGCCATAAATGAGACTATGAAATATATCCGCAAAAATCAGTCAAGGGATTCACAAAATAAAATGATACAAAATATAACACCATATACCCCAAAAAATGTAGTGGGAAAGAGGAGTAAAAAATGCATGTAAATTTAAGTGATTATCAACTTAATATAGACTACTATATGCAAAAGTAGTTATATACCAACTTAAAGGTAACCAAAAATTAAAAACCAGTAATACCTAAATGGCAATGAAAACATATCTATCATTAATTACTTTGAATGTAAATGAACTAAACGCTCCAATCAAAAGACATAGGATGACAGAGTGGATAAAAAAATATAAGATCCATCTGTATGCTGCCTACAAAAGACTCACTTCAGATCAAAAGGCACCTGCAGATTGAAAGTAAAGGAATGGAGAAATATTTATCATGCTAATGAATGTCAAATAAAGCTGGAGCATCAGTATTTATTATTGGAAAAATACACTTTAAAACAAAGACTATAACTAGACAAAGATACTATATAATAATAAAGGGGACAGTCCAACAAGAACATACAACAATTTTAAATATTTATGCACCCAACATTGAGGCACGCAAATACATAAAACAGTTTAATTACAAACATAAAGGAACTAATCCATAGTACTACAATAATAGCAAGGGACTTTAACACCCCACATACATCAATGGACAGATCATCTAAGCAGAAAATTAACAAGGAAACAGTGGCATTGAATGACACACTGGAGCAGATGGATTTAACAGACATATTGAGAATATTTCATCCTAAAACAGTAGAATACACATTTTTTTTCAAATGCACATGGAACATTCTGTAGAATATATCACATCTTAGGCCACAAAACAAGTCTCAACAAATTCAAAAAGATGAAAGTCATAGTATCCAACTTTTCTGACCATAACTCTATGAAATTAGAAACCAACCACAAATTCATGGAGGTAAAATAATATGCTACTAAACAATGAATGGATCAACCAATAAATGAAAGAGAAAACTAAAAATTACATGTAAACAAATGAAAATGAAAACACAACAGTCCAAAATATTTGGGATTCAGCAAATACAGTTTCAAGAGGAAAGTTTATACGAATACAGGCTTACTTGAAGAAGCAAGAAAAATTTTTAATAAACAACATAACCTTATAATAAGGATATAGAAAAAGAAAAAAATGACACCCAAAAACAACAGAAAGAAGGAAGTGATAACTATTAGAGTAGAAATAAATGATATAGAAACTGAAAAATGAATAGAACAGAATGAATGAAACCAGTTGGTTCCTTGAAAAAAAACTCAACAAAATTGAAAACTCCAGCCAGACTCATTAAAATAAGAAATGACTCAAATTAAGAAAATCACAAATGAAAAAGAAGGAATAACAACCAACACCACAGAAATACAAACAATTTTAAGAGAATATTGTGAAAAATTACATGTCAACAAATTAGATGACCTAGAAGAAATTGATAAGTTCTTAGAAACTTATAACCTACTAAAACTGAAGTAGGAAGAAATAGAAACCTTGATACCCAAACCAGATAACAATACCACCAAAAAAAGAGAATCACGAACCAATATCTCTGATTAACATAGAAACAAAACCCTCAACAAAATAATAGCAAACTGAATCCAACAATATACTTAAAAAATGATTCATTACTATATATAATCCTTTCAATAGATGCAGAAAAAGCAATTGACAAAGTGAACCATCCATTCATGGTAAAAAATATGAACAAAGTAGGTTTGGACAGAGCATAGCTCAATGCAATAAAAACGTTAAGTGAAAAACCCACACTGTACATTATACTCAATTGGGAAAAAGTTCTCAGTTTTCCTAATGCTAAGGTCATGAGCAGGACAAGGATATCCATGCTCACTTTTATTCAATGTAGTATCAGAAGTCCTATTCACAGCAATCAGACAAGAAAAAAAAACATTAAAAGGCATCCAAATTGATGAGAGAAGTAAAACTATTTGCAGAGAATAATATATAGATGCTATATATAAACCTAAAGACTTCACCAAAAAAATTAGAATTGATCAATGAATTCAGTAAAGTCACAGGATACAAAATCAAGGTAGAGAAATTGGTTGAATTTTTATATCATAATAATGAAGCAGCAGAAAGAGAATTTAAGAAATCAATCCCATTTGCAATTGTACCTAAAATGATAAAGTACCCAGAAATAAACTTAACCAAAGAGGTGAATGGCCTGTACTCTGAAAACCATGAAACTCTGATGAAAAAAATTGAAGATGCAAAGAAGTGGAAAGACATTCCATGCTCATGAGTTGGAAGAAGAAATATTGTTAAAATGTCTATAGGACTGAAAGAAATCTAGAGATTTAATATAATATGTATCAAAATACCAACAACATTTTTCACAGAACTGGAGAAAATTATCCCAAAATTTGTATGGGACCAGAAAAGACCTCGAATAGCGAAAGCAACCTTGAAAAAGAAAAACATAGCTGGATATATCACAATTCTAATCTTTGAGTTATACTACAAAGTTGTAGAAATCAAAACAGTATGGTACTGACACAAAATAGACACATAGATCAATGTAACAATACAGAAAACCCACAAACCCATAATTGTATGTCAATGAATATCGGAAAAAAACGAGAAAGAATATCCAAAGGGAAAAAGAAAGTCTCTCCATTAAATGGTGTTGGGAAAACTGGACAGCTACATGCAAAAAAATGAAACTGGACCACTGTCCTACACCATACAGAAAAATAAATTCAAAATGGATGAAAGTCCTAAATTTGAGACTGGAAACCATCAAAATACTAGAAAAGAACACAGACAGTAACCTTTTTGACATCACTATGGAAACATCTTTCTAGATATGTCTCCTGAGGCTAAGGAAACAAAAGCAAATTAATCTATTGGAATTTAATCTAAACAAAAAGCTTCTTCTGCATAATGAATGAAACAAACAACAAAACTAAAAGGCAACCTACTGAACTGGAAAATATATTTGCACATGACATAACTGATAAAGGGTTTTTATCCAAAAATGTATAAAGAAGATATAAAACTCAACACTCAAAAAACAATAAAATAAAACAAAAACTAAAAATGTGAAGATATGAATAGACCTTTTTCCAAAGAATTAACAAAGATGTCCAACAGACACATGAAAAGATGCTCAACGTCATTGGTCATCAGGGAAATGCAAAATAAAACTACAATGAGATATCACCTCACACCTGTCAGAATGACTGAAATGAACAACAGAAACAACAACAGGTGTTGACAAGGATGTGGAGAAAGGGGAAACTTCTTGTACTGTTGATGTGAATGCAAACTGGTGCAACCACTGTGGAAAACAGTATGGAGGTTTCTCAAAAAGTTAAAAATATAAATACCCTATGATCCAGCAATTGTATTACTGGTTATCTACCCCTAAAATTAAAAAAAACAACAACAGTAATTTAAAGGGATTAAGTCACCACAATGTTTATAGTAGCATTATTTTTTTTCAATATATGAAATTTATTGTCAAATTGGTTTCCATACAACACCCAGTGCTCATCCCAAAAGGTGCCCTCCTCAATACCCATCACCCACCCTCTCCTCCCTCCCACCCCCCATCAACCCTCAGTTTGTTCTCAGTTTTTAAGAGTCTCTTATGCTTTGGCTTTCTCCCACTCTAACCTATTTTTTTTCCTTCCCCTCGCCCATGGGTTTCTGTTAAGTTTCTCAGGATCCACATAAGAGTGAAACCATATGGTATCTGTCTTTGTATGGCTTATTTCACTTAGCATCACACTCTCCAGTTCCATCCACGTTGCTACAAAGGGCCATATTTTGTTCTTTCTCATTGCCCTGTAGTACTCCATTGTGTATATAAACCACAATTTCTTTATCCATTCATCAGTTTATGGACATTTAGCCTCTTTCCATAATTTGGCTATTGTTGAGAGTCTGCTATAAACATTGGGGTACAAGTGCCCCTATGCATCAGTACTCCCGTCTCCCTTGGGTAAATTCCTAGCAGTGCTATTGCTGGGTCATAGGGTAGGTCTACTTTTAATTTTCTGAGGAACCTCCACACTGCTTTCCAGAGTGGCTGCACCAATTTGCATTCCCACCAACAGTGCAAGAGGGTTCCCATTTCTCCACATCCTCGCCAGCATCTATAGTCTCCTGATTTGTTCATTTTGGTCACTCTGACTGGCGTGAGGTGATATCTGAGTGTGGTTTTGATTTGTATCTCCCTGATGAGGAGTGACGTTGAGCATCTTTTCATGTGCCTGTTGGCCATCCGGATGTCTTCTTTAGAGAAGTGTCTATTCATGTTTTCTGCCTATTTCTTCACTGGGTTATTTGTTTTTTGGGTGTGGAGTTTGGTGAGTTCTTTATAGATTTTGGATACTAGCCCTTTGTCTGATATGTCATTTGCAAATATCTTTTCCCATTCTGTTGGTTGCCTTTTAGTTTTGTTGGTTGTTTCCTTTGCTGTGCAGAAGCTTTTTATCTTCATAAGGTCCCAGTAATTCATTTTTTCCTTTAATTCCCTTGCCTTTGGGGATGTGTTGAGTAAGAGATTAGCATTATTTTTAATAGCCAAATTATAGAAGCAGCCCCCATGCCCAATGATAGATGAATGGCTAAAGAGGAAGTGATTTTATATATATATATATATATATATATATATATATATATTCAGCCATAAAAAGAATGATATCTTGCCACTTGCAAAAACATCGATGGAGCTATAGAGTATCATGCTAAGCAAAATGAATGAGAAAAAGACAAATATAATATGATTTCACTCATGTGGAATTTAACAAACAAAACAAACATGCAAAGGAAAAAAAAGAGAGAAAGAAACAAAACAAAAAACAGACTCTTAACTATAGATAACAAACTGATGGTTACCAAAGATGAAGTAGGCGGGGGTATGGGTGAACTAGGTGATGTGGTTTAAGATGTGCACCCGGCATGAGGAGCACTGGGTGAGGCATAGAATTGTTGAATCACTATACTGTACAGCTGAAACTAGTATAACACTGTGTGGTAACTATATTGAAATTAAAAACAACTTACAAATCTTTGAATTATATCTCAATAGAGCTTTTTAAAACCTGAACTCAATTGATTTCAGGGGATGTTTATCAGTAATGAGCCAAATTTGTGAACATGAGATTCAAATCAAAAGCTAATAATTAGTGATAAAAACACATTTACTCACTAAAATGAAAAACATAAAGTAATAATACCTGGAAAATTATTTTTACTTAAGACTAGTAGATTGTACTATTCCATATGGATCATGTTTCTGTTTAATAACCTCTTCAAGAAATGGAAATAGTATAGCAGCACCAGTATTCCAGGACTAAAACATACACATACACCTAATCACACAAACTTATGTTTTTTTCATGTTTGAGGGTGTATATTTGAAAATCATTTGAATAACTTTTCTGCAAGATATGTTTAGTGTAGGATGCTTTCAATAAAAATAAGATACAGAGCTAAAAAGTCATTTTTTAAAAAAATTATAGAATTATGTTCTCCTAAAATTTGTGGTATGGGACAGAGTTATTAGGCATGATCCAATCCATAGTTGCCCCATACATGGTGTAATGTGAAGAGTGCCTCCTCAAACTTCTTTGTCCCACTGTCTCTAATTTAGAACTTTAAATCCTCACCTTTATTTGGAGTTATTCTTTCAGGATTATGGGGAAGCAATGGTGCCTTACACCTATACAGTATATTACCGTTTTCTATACAACATATTACCATTTTCAAAGTGCCTTTACATACATTATGTCATTGAATTCTAATAACTTTAGGTTGGAAATATTGTTATACAACTTTTGTAGGCAGAGAAAATTAATGGTCAGTGAGGTTAATTTATACTCACCTAGTGGAATGTAAGTCACAAAAAAAGCTGAATCTTGATCATTGAAAGTTCAGTTTTAAGTTCACTTTCCATGGTATCCACGCTACTTTAAAAGTTGAGCTCACCCCGAAGCATCTATTCAAGTGAGACTCCTATAAGGGGAACAGAGAGGTGGGAATAACTAACATAGTATCTCATTAGTCCCAGAAAACTATAGAATGACTTACTTTCCCAGACTCACTAGTTGTCATCCAGAACAGAGGTAGGCTCTGAGTTATGGAAGTTGGTATATAAGAGGAAGAAGAAAGGACTTGAGGAGCAGATGTAAAAAAAAATGTTAACTCAGTATGAAATAGATATTAAAGGAATATATGTTTGTTAAATATGGTCGTCTTGAATATTTTACAAGCACAGAAAATAACTTTTAATCATAAATGGATATTTTACTTATTTTATATTGTTTTCTTTCAATAATTTAAATGAGCCCAGTTATATATAAACATGTTAGAAAAATATTCTTTCTTCTTTGTAGAACTCAGAATTGCTGTATGTCCTATTCTTACCACAAAGAGTTTTACGCCTTTAGATTCTTTACTTCTGATTTTCTTTTGATAACACATTGCTTTTCATTATGTTTCCCTTTTCTATTCTTCAAAATAATCCTATTATGTGGCACTGTAACATCTTCTTTATTAATTTCTGCAAATGAAATTGGTTTGCTTTAAGTCCCACATAAATAAATTAACTGCAGTTATTCAGTTATGAATCATAACTCTTCCTTTCCCAAAAACATCTGTAACCCATTGCTTTGGAATACCTTCCTTTCTCTTTATTCTTTTTAAATGTTTTGTTCTGGGGCGCCTGGGTGGCTCAGTCGGTTAGGTGTCCAACTTCGGCTCAGGTCATGATCTCACAGTTTGTAAGTTCAAGCCCTGCATTGGGCTCTGTACTGACAGCTCAGAGTCTGGAGCCTGCTTCAGATTCTGCGTCTCCCTCTCCATCTGCCCCTCCCATGCTTGCACTCTCTCTCTCTCTCTCTCAAAAATAAATAAACATTAGAAAAAAAATAAAAAATAAATAAATAAATGTCTTGTTCAGAGGATACTTCAGTATTTAAAGACTGATACTCAACCAGTACATTTTCTAATACTGAAGAAACACAATGCCCTCCTGCTTATCTGACCTTATTTCTTTTCTTTGAAGATATGTGTTAGAAAACAACTTGCTTTATTTTTCACAGTTGCAGATAAACTACCACTAACTTTTCAATACACTGAATGTTGTAATTTTATGTATCTCCTTGAAAGAAATGAGATTTGGTATTCTTGTTAAAAAGATAAGCTCGGTCTGTGCCTGAATTCTGATTTTAATTCTGTTTCAAATTCCATCCGGTCATTTCTATCACATACCTAAGAGTGGGTGACTTGATTTTTTTAATAACCATATCCATTTCTCCATTTGTAAATTGGTAAGATGATGTTGCTATATATGTATTCAGGGGTATATGAAAAATAATGAGAATTTCTATATTTAGCATAACTAAATTTTCATAAGTGGCAGAGAAGGTCTATAGTGTTTATGTTATGATTAAAGTTGAAACTATACATGTATCTACATGTGCAAAATCCAATGAATATATAGGTCCAAATAAATATCTCATAAAGTTAAATGTAGCATTTTATAGTTGAGTAATCACTTTCACATATACTATATTTTTAAAATAATTTCATTAATTTATGCATTTCACATGTAGCCATATTCTTTCTTTCAAAATGTACTTATATACAGCTCACAGATATTTCATGATAGACAGAAGTAATTCAAGAAAAAGTGACTTATTTGGATAATTATCTCCATTTTCCATTTCAGATTGCACATATACTTAAAGTATTGTTTTTCTTTTTAAGCTATGTTTTTTCTAAATGCAGCCAATTTAAGTTTAATAGACCCTGGGTCCTTATAGTATTTTTATATTCTCAATTTTATGTGAATAAATAATTTTATATTGAGTTGCTATTTGCTGCATGGAAAATTGCCAGCCACTAACCTACCTATTCTTTAGTGAATTGCTTTCAAAGGCTGCCATATCAGTGCAAGTATCAAGATGCTTCAACTTAAAGTAACAAAAAACAGAGAAAAGTAGAATAAAAAGGAAGATATTTATTTCCCCCATTAAAGAAATCCAATTTAGACATATCCTGTGTAGGTCATTACATTGACTCAGTGATGTCATCATGGATTTAGGTCTTTTCTATTTTTTGTTCTGGTATCTTCATTGTCCTAGCTTTGTCTTTAAGCCATTTTCCCTCTGCCCCAGAAAACACAATGTCTAATGAAATAAAATGTAGGTTTTCCTTCCTTATGTTTTTTTTTAAGAAGAAATATTTGTCAAAAATCTCCAACTTATCTGTTTATTCTCATTAGCTAAAGGTGAATCACATACTCACCTATAAGTCAAACATTGCCTGAATTTAAGAGATCACTGTTATTAGATTATAATACTCAGGACTTACCCTTGGGTCATGTGGTGGAGAGATAGAATTCCTGTATTAAACTGTAGGTCTCAGCAGCAAGTATGAAGAAAATAGTACCTATTAGGGAGGTAGATGATCAAAAGTGTCTGCTATATTTAGGAATTGACAACTTCTCCTTAGGCCTTTTCCTGGGAAGCTTTCGTGATGACTATCCTGGCAGTCTGTTCATGTAATCTTAGAGTTTCTTTTGAGAATTTCCCATATTTCTTTTGAAAGTAGGTCTAAAACAAGGCCCTGAAATTTTGACTTTATGTCAAATATATTACTTGATTTGTATTGCTCATATGTATCTAATGAAAAGATATTGAGGAACAATTTACATATAATAACCTATTCCTATATTAAAAATTAATTCATTTTTAATTTGTTTACGTTTTTATTTATTTTTGAGAGAGACAGAGAGCAAGTAGGGGAGGAGCAGAGAGAGAGACAGAGAGAGAGAGAGAGAGAGAGAGACAGAATCCGAAGCAGGCTCCAGGCTCTGAGCTGTCAGCACAGAGCTGGACGCGGGGCTTGAACTCATGAAACATGAGATCATGACCTGAGTCTAAGTCAGATACTCAACTGACTGAGCTACCCAGGTGCTCCATTTTTAAATTTAAGTATAATAAAATATAACATTATATTAGTTTTTGGTGTATAATATGATTCAACGATTATGTACATTACTCCGTGGTCATCATGATAAGTGTACTCTTAATACACTTCACCTATTTCACACATCCCCCTTACCTCCCCTCTGGCAACCACCAGTTTGTTCCCTATATTTAAGACTCTGTTTCTTGTTTGGCACACTTTTTCTTTGCTTGTTTGTTTTCTTCTTAAATTCTGCCTATGAGTGAAATCATATGGTATTTGTCTTTTTCTGAATGACTTATTTTGCTTATAATTAGAACCTCTAAATCCATCCATGTTGTTTTAAATGGAAAGGTACCATTCTTTTTAATGGCTGAGTAATGTGCCACTACATCTGTGTATCTATCTATCTATCTATCTATCTATCATCTATCTTTCTATCTACTTATCTATCCATTTCACATCTTCTATAACCATTTATCTATGGACAAACACTTGGGTTGATTCCATAAATTGGCTACTATAAATAATGCTGTAATAAACATAGGAGTTTCAAAGTAGCGTTTGTATTTTCTTTGGGTAAATACCCAGCAGTGGATTTGCTAGATCCTATGGTAATTATTTTTTTTTTAATTTTTTAAGGAAATTCCACAGTGACTGTACCAACTTGCATTCATAGCAATAGTGCAGAAAGGTTGCTTTTTTTTCATATCCTTGCCAACACTTTTTTCTTGCATTTTTAATCTTAGACATTCTGACAGGTGTGAGGTGATATCTCAATGTGTTTATATTGTTTGTTTGAGTTTGTTTATTTTTTATTTTTTAATTTTTTTTAAATGTATAAAGTTTATTGTCAAATTGGTTTCCATACAACACCCAGTGCTTATCCCAAAAGGTGCCCTCCTCAATGCCCATCACCCACCCTCCCTTCCCTCCCACCACCCATCAACCCTCAGTTTGTTCTCAGTTTTTAACAGTCTCTTATGTTTTGGCTCTCTCCCACTCTAACCTCTTTTTTTTCCTTCCCTTCCCCCAAGGGTTTCTGTTAAGTTTCTCAGGATCCACATAAGAGTGAAACGATATGGAATCTGTCTTTCTCTGTATGGCTTATTTCACTTAGCATAACACTCTCCAGTTCCATCCACGTTGCTACAAAGGGACATATTTCACATTTTCTCATTGCCACGTAGTACTCCATTGTGCATAAAAACCATAATTTCTTTATCCATTCATCAGTTGATGGACATTTCGCTCTTTCCATAATTTGGCTATTGTTGAGAGTGCTGCTATAAACATTGGGGTACAAGTGCCCCTATGCATCAGTACTCCTATATCCCTTGGGTAAATTCCTAGCAGTGTTATTGCTGGGTCATAGGGTAGATCTATTTTTAATTTTCTGAGGAACGTCCACACTGTTTTCCAGAGTGGCTGCACCAATTTGCATTCCCACCAACAGTGCAAGAGGGTTCCCATTTCTCCACATCCTCATCAGCATCTATAGTCTCTTTATTTGTTCATTTTGGTCACTCTGACTGGCGTGAGGTGATATCTGAGTGTGGTTTTGATTTGTATTTCCCTGATGAGGAGCGACGTTGAGCATGTTTTCATGTGCCTGTTGGCCATCCGGATGTCTTCTTTAGAGAAGTGTCTATTCATGTTTTCTGCCCATTTCTTCACTGGGTTATTTGTTTTTCGGGTGTGGAGTTTGGTGAGCTCTTTATAGATTTTGGATACTAGCCCTTCGTCCGATATGTCATTTGCGAATATCTTTTCCCATTCCGTTGGTTGCCTTTTAGTTTTGTTGGTTGTTTCCTTTGCTGTGCAGAAGCTTTTTATCTTCATAAGGTCCCAATAGTTCATTTTTGCTGTTAATTCCCTTGCCTTTGGGGATGTGTCAAGTAAGAAATTGCTACGGCTGAGGTCAGAGAGGTCTTTTCCTGCTTTCTCCTCTAAGGTTTTGATGGTTTCCTGTCTCACATTCAGGTCCTTTATCCATTTTGAGTTTATTTTTGTGAAAGGTGTGAGAAAGTGGTCTAGTTTCAACCTTCTGCATGTTGCTGTCCAGTTCTAGCAGCACCATTTGTTAAAGAGACTGTCTTTTTCCATTGGATGTTCTTTCCTGCTTTGTCAAAGATTAGTTGGCCATACGTTTGTGGATCTAGTGCTGGAGTTTGTATTCTATTCCATTGGTCTATGTGTCTGTCTTTGTGCCAATACCATGCTGTCTTGATGAGGACAGCTTTGTAGTAGAGGCTAAAGTCTGGGATTGTGAAGACTCCTGTTTTGGTCTTCTTTAAAATTACTTTGGCTATTCGGGGCCTTTTCTGGTTCCATATGAATTTTAGGATGGCTTGTTCTAGTTTTGAGAAGAATGCTGGTGCAATTTTGATTGGGATTGCATTTGAATGTGTAGATAGCTTTGGGTAGTATTGACATTTTGACAATATTCTTCCAATCCATGAGCAGGGAATGTCTTTCCATTTCTTTAAATCTTCTTCAATTACCTTCATAAGCTTTCTATAGTTTTCAGCATACAGATCTTGTACATCTTTGGTTAGATTTATTCCTAGGTATTTTATGCTTCTTGGTGCAATTGTGAATGGGATCAGTTTCTTTATTTGTCTTTCTGTTGCATCATTATTAGTGTATAAGAATGCAACTCATTTCTGTACATTGATTTTGTATCCTGCTACTTTGCAAAATTCATGTGTCAGTTCTAGCAGACTTCTGGTGGAGTCTATCGGATTTTCCATGTATAATATCATGTCATCTGCAAAAAGCGAAAGCTTGACTTCATCTTTGCCAATTTGGATGCCTTTGATTTCCTTTTGTTGTCTGATTGCTGATGCTAGCACTTCCAACACTATGTTAAACAACAGGGGAGAGTGGACATTCCTGTAGTGTTCCTGATCTCAGGGAAAAAGCTCTCAGTTTTTCCCCATTGAGGATGATGTTAGCTGTGGACTTTTCATAAATGGCTTTTATGATCTTTAAGTATGTTCCTTCTATCCCGACTTTCTCGAGGGTTTTTATTAAGAAACTTTGTTGAATTTTGTCAAAGGCATTTTCTGCGTCTATTGACAGGATCATATGGTTCTTATCTTTTCTTTTATTAATGTGATGTATCACGTGGGTTGATTTGCGAATGTTGAACCAGCCCTGCATCCCAGGATGAATCCCACTTGATCATGGTGAATAATTCTTTTTATATGCTGTTGAATTCAATTTGCTAGTATCTTATTGAGAATTTTTTCATCCATATTCATCAGGAATATTAGCCTGTAGTTCTCTTTTTTTACTAGGTCTCTGTCTGGTTTAGGAATCAAAGTAATGCTGGCTTCATAGAATGAGTCTGGAAGTTTTCCTTCCCTTTCTATTTTTTGGAATAACTTAAGAAGGATAGGTATTATTTCTGCTTTAGATGTCTGGTAGAACTCCCTGGGAAGCCATCTGGTCCGGGACTCTAATTTTTGGGAAATTTTTGGTGACTGATTCAATTTCTTTGCTGGTTATGGGTCTGTTCAAGCTTTCTATTTCCTCCTGATTGAGTTTTGGAAGTGCGTGGGTGTTTAGGAATTTGTCCATTTCTTCCAGGTTGTCCAGTTTGTTGGCATATAATTTTTCATAGTATTCCCTGATAATTGCTTGTATTTCTGAGGAATGGGTTGTAATAATTCCATTTTCATTCATGATTTTATCTCTTTGGGTCATCTCCCTTTTCTTTTTGAGAAGCCTGGCTAGAGGTTTGTCAATTTTATTTTTTCAAAAAACCAACTCTTGGTTTCGTTGATCTGCTCTACAGTTTTTTTAGATTCTCTATTGTTTATTTCTGCTCTGATCTTTATTATTTCTCTTCTTCTGCTGGGTTTAGGCTGTCTTTGCTGTTCTGCTTCTATTTCCTTTAGGTGTGCTGTTAGATTTTGTATTTGGGATTTTTCTTGTTTCTTGAGATAGGCCTGGATTGCAGTGTATTTTCCTCTCAAGACTGCCTTCACTGCATCCCAAAGCGTTTGGATTGTTGTATTTTCATTTTCATTTGTTCCCATATATTTCTTAATTTCTTCTCTAATTGCCTGGTTGACCCATTCATTCTTTAGTAGGGTGTTGTTTAACTTCCATGCTTTTGGAGGTTTTCCAGACTTTTTCCTGTGGTTGATTTCAAGCTTCATAGCATTGTGGTCTGAAAGTATGCATGGTATGACTCAATTCTTGTATACTTATGAAGGGCTGTTTTGTGCCCCAGTATGTGGTCTATCTTGGGGAATGTTCCATGTGCACTCGAGAAGGAAGTCTATTCTGTTGCTTTTGGATGCAGCGTTCTAAATATATCTGTCAAGTCCTTCTGATCCAATGTATCATTCAGGGCCCTTCTTTCTTTATTGACGATGTGTCTAGATGATCTACCCCTTTCTGTAAGTGGAGTGTTAAATTCCCCTGCAATTACCACATTCTTATCAATAAGGTTGCTTATGTTTGTGAGTAATTGTTTTATATATTTGGGGGCTCCGGTATTCGGCGCATAGACATTTATAACTGTTAGCTCTGCCTGATTGATAGACCCTGTGATTATTATATAATGCCCTTCTTCATCTCTTGTTACAGCCTTTAATTAAAGTCTAGTTTGTCTGATATAAGTATGGCTTCTCCAGCTTTCTTTTGACTTCCACTGGCATGATAAATAGTTCTCCATCCCCTCACTCTCAATCTGAAGGTGTCCTCAGGTCTAAAATGAGTCTCTTGTAGACAGCAAATAGATGGGTCTTGTTTTTTTATCCATTCTGATACCCTATGTCTTTTGGTTGGCGCATTTAGTCCATTTACATTCAGTGTTATTATAGAAAGATATGGGTTTAGAGTCATTGTGATGTCCGTAGGTTTCATGCTTGTAGCGGTGTCTCTGGTATTTGTCTCACAGGATCCCCCTTAGGATCTCTTGTAGGGCTGGTTTAGTGGTGACAAATTCCTTCAGTTTTTTTTTTTTTTTTTTTTTGCTTGGGAAGACATTTATCTCTCCTTCTATTCTAAAATTTTTTTTTTTCAACGTTTATTTATTTTTGGGACAGAGAGAGACAGAGCATGAACGGGGGAGGGGCAGAGAGAGAGGGAGACACAGAATCGGAAACAGGCTCCAGGCTCTGAGCCATCAGCCCAGAGCCTGACGCGGGGCTCGAACTCCCGGACCGCGAGATCGTGACCTGGCTGAAGTCGGACGCTTAACCGACTGCGCCACCCAGGCGCCCCATCTCCTTCTATTCTAAATGACAGACTTGCTGGATAAAGGATTCTCGGCTGCATATTTTTTTTTTCTGTTCATCACATTGAAGATATCCTGCCATTCAGTTCTGGCCTGCCAAGTTTCAGTAGAGAGATGGGTCACTAGTCTTATAGGTCTCCCTTTATATGTTAGAGCACGTTTATCTCTAGCTGCTTTCTGAATTTTCCCTTTATCCTTGTATTTTGCCAGTTTCCCTATGATATGTTGTGCAGGAGATCGATTGAAGATACATCTGAAGGGAGTTCTCTGTGCCTCTTGGATTTCAATGCCTTTTCCTTCCCCATATCAGTGAAGTTCTCTGCTATTATTTCTTCAAGCACACCTTCAGCACCTTTCCCTCTCTCTTCCTCCTCTGGAATACCAATTATGTGTATATTATTTCTCTTTAGTGCATCACTTAGTTCTGTAATTTTCTGCTCATACTCCTGGATTTTTTTATCTCTCTTTTTCTCAGCTTCTTCCTTTTCCATAATTTTATCTTCTAGTTCACCTATTCTCTCCTCTGCCTCTTTAATCCAAGCCGTATTTGTTTCCATTTTATTTTGCAGTTCATTGATAGCATTTTTTAGCTCCTCCTGGCTGTTCCTTAGTCCCTTGATCTCTGTAGCAAGAGATTCTCTGCTGTCCTTTATACTGTTTTCAAGTCCAGAGATTAATTGTATGAGTATTATTCTGAATTCACTTTCTGTTATATTGTTTAAGTCGTTTTTGATCAGTTCGTTAGCTGTTGTTATTTCCTGGACGTTTTCTGAAGGGGATTCTTCTGTTTTGTCATTTTGGCTAGTCCCTGGAGTGGTGCAGGACTGAGGGGCACTTCCTTTGTGCTGTCTTGAATAACTTGCTTTGGTGGGCTGGGCTGCAGTCAGAAACGATGTCTGCTCCTACCCCACCTCTGGGGCCACTGTCTGACTGGTGTGTGCCTTCTCTCCCCCTCTCCTAGGGGAGGGATTCACTGTGGGGTGGCGTGGCCCTTCTGGGCTACTTGCACACTGCCAGGCTTGTGGTGCTGGGGATCTGGTGTATTAGCTGTGGTGGATTGGCAAGGTGCACTGGGGCTGGAGGGGCAGGCTCAGCTCGCTTTTCCTTCAGAGATCTGCTTCAGGAGGGGTCCTGTGGCACCGGGAGGGAGTCACACCTGCCAGAGGTTTGGCTCTGCAGAAGCACAGAGTTGGGTGTTTGTGCGGTGCAAGCAAGTTCCCTGGCAGGAACTGGTTCCCTTTGGGATTTTGGCGGGGGGATGGGTGAGGGAGATGACTCTGGTGAGCGCCTTTGTTCCCCTCCAAGCTGAGCTCTGTCCTCCAGGGCTCAACAACTCTCCCTCCCGTTGTCCTCCAGCTCTCCCATTCTCTGAGCAGAGCTGTTAGCTTATAACCTTCCAGATGCCAAGTCCCACTCGCTGCCAGAACACACTCCGTCTGGCCCCTCTGCTTTTGCAAGCCAGACTCAGGGGCTCTGCTTGGCCGGTGGGCTGCCCCTCCACCCCGGCTCATTCCCGCCAGTCCGTGGAGTGCGCACTGCCTCTCTGCCCTTCCTATCCTCTTCCCTGGGCCTCTCGTCTGTGCTTGACTCCAGAGACTCCGTTCTGTTACTCTTCTTGCGGTTTTCTGGGTTATTTAGGCAGGTGTAGGTGGAATCTAAGTGATCAGCAGGACGCACAGTGAGCCCAGCATCCTCTTATGCTGGATCCTCCTTAAATGTTTATATATTTATTCCAAGAAAGAAAGAGATAGAGAGAGAACAAAGTGAGAGCGAGAGAGAGAATCCCAAGCAGGGTCCACACTGTCAGTACAGAGGCCTAAGTGAGGTTTGATCTCATTAACCATGAGGTCATGACCTGAGCTGAAATCAAGAGTTGGACGCTCAACCAACTGAGCCACCCAGGCACCCCTTAACCAGGAAATTAAAGAAGAAATAAAAAATACATGAAATCAAAAGAATATGAAAACATTGTGGTCCAAAATCTTTGGGATGAACCAAAAGCATTCCTAAGAGGGAAGTATATAGCAATATAGGTCTACCTCAAGAAGCAAAAAAAAAAAAAAAAAAAAAAAAAAAATCTCAATAAGCAACCTAATCTTACAGCTAAAGGAGACAGAAAAAGAACAACAGATGAAACCTAAAGCCAAAAAAGTAAGTAAAATAATAAATATTAGAACAGAAATGAATGATATAACAAGAAGAAGAAGAAGAAGAAGAAGAAGAAAAAGAAAAACCACCACCACCACCACCACAACAACAACAACAATAAAAACAACAAAAACAACAACCACAGAACTGATCAATGAAACCAGGAACTGGTTCTTTGACAAAATTAATAGCAGTTATAAACCCTTAGCAATACTTACCAAAAAGAAAAGATAATGCATCCAAATAAATAAAATTTAAAAAAATGAGAGGAGAGAAATAACAACCAACACACTAGAAATACAAACAATTAGAAGAGAATATTATGAAAAATTATATGCCAACCAATTGGATAATTTGGAAGAAATAGATAAGTTCCTAGACATATTTAGCTACCAAAACAGAATTAGAAACAAATAAAAAACTTGAACATATCAAAAACCAGCAAATAAATTGAATCAGTAATTAAAAATATCCCAACAAACAAAAGTCCAGGGCCAAATGGCTTCTTAGGGGAATTCTACTAAACAATTAAAGAAGAATTAATACCCATTCTTCTCAAACTATTCCAAAAAGAAATGGAAGCATAACTTCCAAAATCATTCTATGAAGTCAGTATTACACTTATTCTAAAACCAAAGACTCCACTAAAATAAGAACTACAGAGGCACCTAGGTGGCTCAGTCAGTTAAGCATCTAGGTCTTGACTTGAGGTCATGATCTCATAGTTTGTAAGTTTGAGGCCCACATCAGGCTGACTGCATGATGCCTGCCTGGGATTTTCTCTCCCTCTTTCTCTATTCCTCACCTGCTCATGTGCTCTGTTTCTCCCCCTCTCAAATAAATAAACTTTTTTTTAATTAAAAAAAAGGAGTACATGGCGATATACCTGATACACATGGAAGTAGAAATTATCAACAAAATACTAGTAAACTGAATCCAACAGTACATTAAAAAAGTGCTAACTCCAAATAAGTGGGATTTTTTACTGTATTACAAGGGTGGTTTAATATTCTCAAATTAATCAACATGATACACCACATTAATAAAAGGAATGATAAGAACCATATGATTCTCTGAATAGATGCAGAAAGAGCAGCATTTAGCAAAATACAACATCCACTCTTGATAAAAATCTTCAACAAAATAGGGAAAAAGATAACATACCTCAACAGCATGAAGGCCATGTATGAAAAACCCACAACCAATAATATCATCACTGGGAAAAACTGAGAGCTTTGCCTCTATGGTCAGTAAGTAGACAGGGATATCCACTCTCACCAGTTATTTAACATAGTGCAGGAAGTCCTGCCCTCAGTTATAAGAAAACAAAAAGAAATAAAAGGTATCCAATTGGCAAGGAAGATGTTAACTTTCACTCTTTTCACTCAGCATGATCTCCTATAGGAAACTCAAAAGGCTCTACCAAAAAAATGTTAAAACTGATACAGAAACTCAGTAAAGTCCCAGGATACAATGTCAACATAAAGAAATCTGTTGCATTTCTACATACTAAGAATGAAGCAGCAGAAAAAGAAATCAATGAATCAATCCCATTTGCAACTGCCCCCAAAACCCTAAGATACCTAGGAATAAACCTAACCAAAATAGTCAAAGATCTCTAACTCTGAAAAGCGTAAGACACTTATAAAAGAAATTGAAGAGGACACAAAGAAATGGAAAAACATTCCATGGTCATGGATTGGAAAAAAAAATACAATTAAAATGTCTATACCACCCAAAGCAATCTACACATTTAATACAATTCCTATCGAAATACCCAAAGCACTTTTCACAAGGCTGAATGTATGGTACTAAATTTTGTGTGGAACCACAAAACACCAAAAAATAGCCAAAGCAATCTTGAAAAAGAAAATCTATGCTGAAGGCATCACAATACCAGACTTAAAGTTATATTATAAAACTGTAGTCATTAAGACAGCGTGGTACTGTCCCCAAAAGAGACACATAGATTAATGAAACATAACAGAAAACCCATAAAGGGACCACCATTATATGGTCAACTAATCTTCGACAAAGCAGGAAAAAATATATATATACCATGCATAAATGACAGTCTCTTCAACTTAATGCTGTTGGGAATACTGGACAGCAACATGAAAAAGAAAGAAAGTGGACCATTTTCTATGCCATACACAATAATGAATTGAAAATGGATGAAAGACATAAATGTGAGACATGAAACCATCAAAATTCTAGAGAAGAATACAGGCAGTAACTTCTTTGACATCAGCTGTAGCAACCTCTTACTGGATAGGTCTCCTGAGGCAAGGGGAAAAAAAAAGCAAAAATAAACTATTGGAACTTAAGAAGATAAAAAGCTTCTGCACAGTGGAAGAAACAATTAACAAAACTAAAAGGCACCCCTAAGCATCAGAGAAAATATTTGCAAATGACATATCAGGTAAAGGGTTAGTATTCAAAATGTATAAAGAATTTATAAAACTCAACATCCCAAAAAACAAGTAATCCAGTGAAGAAATGGGCAGAAGACATTAATATACATTTTTCTAAAGAAGACATACAGATGGCTAACAGGCACATAAAAAGATGCTCAGCATCATTAATCATCAAGGAACTACAACTCAAAACTTGAATGAGATATCACCTCACACCTGTCATAAGGGCTTCAATTAACATCATAGGAATGAACAAGTGTTCTCAAGTATGTGGAGAAAGGGAAACCCTCTTGCACTGTTGGTGGAAATGCAAACTGGCACAGCCACTCTGGAAAACATTATCCAAGTTCCTAAAAAACTGAAAAATAGTATTAACCTATGTTCCAGCAATTTTGCTACTAGGGTGTAACAAAAAGGATACATAAATACTGATTCAGAGTGATTCATACACCCTGATGTTTATAGCAGCATTATCGTCAATAGCTAAATTATAGCATGATACCAAATGTCCATTGAATGATGAATTCATAAAGAAGATGTAGTATATAGGGGCACCTGGGTGGCTCAGTTGGTTGAAGATCTATCTCTTGATTTAGGCTTAAGTCATGATCCCAGGGTCGTGGGATTAAGCCCAACATTGGACTATGTGCTGAGCATGGAGCCTGATTAAAATTCTCTTTCCCTACCTCTTCCCTTCTCCACACACCCTCTCTCTCTCTAAGATAAATAGAAAAGAGGCAATATAGATAGATAGATACAGTTATAGATATATAGATATATAATGGAATATTACTCAGCCATAAAAATGAAATATCGCCATTTGCAAGGACTTGGATGGAGCTAGAGTATTATGCTAAGCTAAATAAGTCAGTCAGAGAAGGACAAATACCATATGATTTCACTCATATGTGTAATTTAAGAAATAAACAGATCTACATAGGGAGAATTAAAAACAGAGGCAAACCCCAAAATAGATTCTTAACTATAGAGAAACACCTCAGTGATGCTGGAGGGGAAGTAGGCAGAGGCAGGCATTAAATGGGTATTGGGTAGTAAGAAGGGCACTTGTGATGAGCACTGCGTGTTTTATGTAAGTGATGGATAACCAAATTTTACATCTGAAGCTTATATTACATTGTATGTTAACTAACTGGAATTTAAATAATAACTTGAAAAAAAAGAATGTTCTGAATATATCTTAATAAGTCCATTTGGTCTAGTTTGTCATTCAAAACCACAGGTCCTTGTTGATTTTCTGCCTTCATAGTATGTCCATTGATGTAAGTGGGGTGGTAAAGTCTCCTATTCTTATTGTATTTTTATCACTTAGTTCCTTTTTACTTATTGTTAATTGTTTTATACATATTTGGGTGCACTCATGTTAGGTGCATAAATATTTAAAATTGGAAGATCTTCTTTTTGGATTGTCCCCTTTATTATGATATAGTGCCCTTCTTCATCTCTTGTTACAGTCTTGGTTTTAAAGTCTAGTTTGTCCTATATAACTATTGCTGCTTAGCTCTCTTATGATATCTATTAGCATGATAAATGTTTCTCCATCCCCTTATATTCAATCTGCAGGTGTCTTTAGGTCTAAAAAGAGTCTCTTGTAGGCTGCATATAGATGAGTTTTATCTTTTTTATCCATTCTGACACCCTATATCTTTTGATTAGAGCATTTAGGTCATTTATATCCAGAATAATTATTGATAGATATGTATTTAATGCCATTTTATTATTTGTTTTGTCATTGTTTCTGGATATTTTCTCTGTTCCTTTCTTATCTTGGTCACTTTAGGTCCTTCCTTACCACTCAAAGAGGTCCTTTAATATTTCTTACAGTGTTGGTTCAGTGATCACAAACTCCTTTATTTATTTTTTTGTATTTTTTAAATATGAAATTTATTGTCAAATTGGTTTCCAAACAACACCCAGTGCTTATCCCAAAATGTGCCCTCCTCAATACCCATCACCCACCCTCCCCTCCCTCCCATTCCCCATCAACCCTCAGTTTGTTCTCAGTTTTTAAGAGTCTCTTATGTTTTGGCTCTCTCCCTCTCTAACCTCTTTTTTTTCTTCACCTCCTCCATAGACTTCTGTTAAGTTTCTCAAGAACCACATAAGAGTGAAAATATATGGTATCTGTCTTTCTCAATCACAAACTCCTTTAGCTTTTGTTTGTCTGCAAATATCTTTATCTTTCCTATTCTGAATGATAACCTTGCTGGATACAGTATTCTTCACTGCAGATATTTGGCATGCAGCATGTTGAATATATCATGGCACTTCCTTCTGGCTGGCCAGGATTGTGTTGAGAAATCTACAGCTAGCCTTATGGGTCTTCCCTTGGAAGTTAAGGACATCTTTTGTCTTGGTGATTGTATGATTTTTTTTCTTTACAACTATATTTTGCAAATTTAATTAGAACATGTCTTGGTGTTGTGCCGATTTTTTTTCTTTGCTTTTGATGTGAGTTTCTGTGCCCCCTGATCTGGACATCTATTTCCTTCCTCAAAATTAGGGATGTTTTCAGCTATAATTTTCTCAAATAAAATTTCTGCCCTGTTTTCTGTCTCTTGTTCTTTTGGAACTACAACGATATGAATGTTATTACATTAGATGGAGTTACAGAGTTCCCTAAGGCTATTCTCATGTTCCATAATTCTTTCTCTCTTTTTTCAGCTTCATTATTTTTCATTGTTTTACCTGCCATATTACTCATTCATTCCTCTGATTCTTCTAGACTTTTCTTCATTGCATCCAGACTGTTTCCAATCTCATTTATTGTATTCTTCATTTCTGAATGATACTTTTTTATCTTTTTTATCTCTGTGGTAAAGAACTCCCTGAAGTCTTCCATTCTTTTCTCAAGCCTCGTGAGAATCCCTATAATTGTTGCTTTAAATTCTCCATCAGGTACATTACTTATATCTGTTTTACTCAGATCTCTGGATGTGTCCTTATCTTGTTCATTCATTTGGGATGAATTCCTCCATATTGGCATTTTTTCCAACTCTCTGTCTTTTTGTGTTAAAGAAGCCAATTATGATTCATGCTCCTGAGAGTAATGGCTTTATGAAGAAGAGGTCATATAGTGTCCCAGGCCTGGCACTTCTGAGTGTCTCTGGTGTGTGTTGTGTACACTACCCTCTTGTGTTTTTGCTGCTGTATCCTTCAGGCCATCACCTGCAGAGCCTCTCCTTGTCTATAGTGGGAATTGTTTGGTCCTTGCCCAGAATATGATGATTTTTAACTAGATGTACTCTGTTATGCTTGCTAAATAAAATCTGAAACTACTTCCACTAGAACAGAAGCTCTGCAGAACTTTCTGGTCAGGAGATATTTTGTGAGTATATGTTTTTGCTGGTTTTCTGGGGAAGAGGCCCACCATGTTGAGACTGAGGCAAGCTTGACTGGGAAGGGCAGTTCCACCAGAACACAGGGATGTGAGTCTTCATATAAACAAATTAGGCATCAAGTGTTGATGCTGTGCTGCTTCCTGCAGTTGGGTCTGTGTTCATGCTGAGGGTCAGGGGAAGGAAATAGTGTCAGCAATCTCCTTTGTCCTTGGAAAGGCATCTTCTTGAATGCTGTCTTTGAGGAACATGGTCTAAGAAGAGTGAATAATTTTCCCCTTGTGTGCCTCAATTGTCCAAATTGCTATTTCCCAGCTGTCTACCCTGTATTATTTTCAAGCCCTCTCTCCAGGTGCTCTCAAAGCTTTATCCCAGCCAAGCCTGTTGACCTTTCAACTCCAAGGTTTAAGCCCTGCTGGTTGCCAGAACTCACAAAATTCAGCCCTTCTTGTGCATTCCCTTGTGTGCTTTACTTTTTCTTGCCCTTCTGTGTGGCAATGGCTCCCTCCTGTCTTCAGCACTTGTGAACCATTTCTCCCCAGAACCTCATCTCCACACTTCATTGCTTCTTCAATGTGGCTTCTTATCTCCATTTAGTTGTGGAGTTTGTTCTATCAGCCTTCAAGCTGTTTTCTGTGGTATTTAGAATGATTGGACACTATGTAGTTGCATTTCTGGAAGGAGATGAGTCTGGTGTAATCCTACTTCACTTCCATCTGCCAAGTATGCTGCTTGACTGATTTTTTACAGGTATAATTGCTTGTATTGTTTTGTGCCTTAACCTTTAAACCCTTTATATAATGGATCATTCTATTTTCATTATGTTTGTGTGTGTGTGTGTGTATATATATATATATATATATATATATACATGAAATTTTTTTCTTTCCTAATTTTCTTACTCCTGATTGTGGCCTTTTCTTTTCACTCAAATAATTCCCTTTAACATTTCCTGTAAGGAAGTTTGTTTAGTGGTCGTGAACTACTTTAACTTTTGTTTGTCTTAGAAAATCTTTCTCTCTACCAATCTGATGACCACCTTGCTAGATAGAATATTCTTGACTTTAGGGTTTTTGTTGTTGTTGTTTGTTTCAGCACTTAGAATACGTCCTGTCACTTCCTTCTGGTCCTGAAAATTTCTGCTTAAAAATCAGGTGATATCCTTATGATGTTTCCCTTGTATGTAACTGTTTTCTTTTCTTTTGTTGCTTTGAAAGTTATTCCTTATCAGTATTTTTTACCATTTAAGTTATTACGTGCCTTGCTGTGGACCTCCTTGAGTTGATTTTGTTAGGGATTTTTATGCCTCCTAAATCTGGATATCTTTCCATAGATTTGCAAAATTTTCGGCTTTATTTCTTCAAGTAAATTTTCTGCTTCTTATTATCTGTCTTCAAGTTTGGATTCCTATAATGTGAATCTTTCTATGCTTGATGATGTTGAATTTCTTTAACCTATTCTCATTTATAATTATTATTATTTTCTTTTTGATGTTCTGCTTGGTTGCTTTCCATTGATCTGTCCTCTGGCTTTCTGATCAATTCTTATTCTTCTAGTCTACTGTTTATTCCATTTGTGTATTTTTAATTTTAGTTATTGAGTTTTTCATCTTTGATTGATTATTTTTAAAACGTTTTGTCGTTGGGGGCCTGGGTGGCTCAATCAGTTGAGCGACCGACTTTGACTCAGGTCATAATCTCACGGTTTGTGAGCTTGAGCCCCACATTGTGCTCTGTGATGATAGCTCAGAGCCTGGAGCCTGCTTCTGATTCTGTGTCTCCCTCTCCCTCTGCCCCTCCCACACTCATGCTCTGTCTTTCTCTGTCTCAGAAATAAACATTATTTTTTTAATTTTATGTCTTTGTTGAAAGTCACACTAAGATCCTATGCCATTTTCTTATGTCCAGTATGTATCTTAGTGACCCATTACTTTGAATTCTCTATCCAACATATTGTTTATCTCTGTTTTGTTTAGTTCTTCTGCTGTGGCTTTTTCCCTGTTATGTCATTTGTCTCATTCTGTATAACTCTGTGTCTATTTCTATCTATCAGGAAATTTAGGTATATCTCCTGATGTTGAAATTAATGGCCTTATGAAGAGATACTGTAGTTCCCTGTAGTGCAATGTCCCCTGTCCACCAGAACACAGCTCTTCAGGAGTGTCTCCTATATATGTTGTGTGTGCCCTACTATTGTAAGTTGTGTTTGTTTTCAGTGGTCCTCTTCCTGTTGTGGGCAGTGTTTGGTACCTGTGAAGTTAAGGTTCTCATATGGGGCTGCCTTTTGCTTTAGTTGGGTATGATAAGATGCCTGCCCTCTGCTTCTCTGTTGGGACTGTGATGGCACTGAATTGCAGGATGCTGACAGCCCTCACTGTCCCTTAAGGTACATTTTTGGTGGGTGGGGCCTGTAGTCAGAGCAGATATCTGCTCCCAGTCTGTCTGTTGGGGTTGCAGTGACCCCAAACCTCTAGGCTTTTTTGTGTATTGCCCCCTTTGAGGTTTTATTGGTAGTCAGGACCAGCAATCAGGTCAGATGTCTAATCCTGAACCACTGCTAGGGCTGCAGTAGAACTGGTATGTATGGATATCTTCCAGTCTCCCTAGGACAAGTCACGTTGGAGTGGTGCTGGCCACTGTTGTAACTGCTTACACAATGAGATGCTTGTGTCACTGCTTTGGGTGACTCTTGTGAAGTAGGGAATGGGGTGGATTAGATGGGGTGAGTCTGCAGGAAAACCTGGTGACAAGGCACCTGATGTTAACAAGTTTAGTAACAAGTATTTGTTTTTTTTTTTCTGCAGGCATCTTGGTAGGCTGTGGGCCAGGGTAGAGAAATGGTGCCTGCCAGCTCTTTAGTTCTTGGAGAGGTCTCCTAAATATTCCTGTACATCCAGCACATTCTGAGAGTAGTGAATAAATCTCCTATATCCCAGGTTCTTTTCAAATTGGAACTTTTAAATATATTTATTTATTTTGAGAGAGAAAGAACACAAGCAGGGGAGGGGCAGACAGAGAGGGAGACAGTGAATGCCAAGCAGGCTCCACACACACTGTCAGCACAGAGTTTGATGTGGGACTTGAACTCACGAACCATGAGATCATGACCTGAGCTGAAATCAAGAGTAAGACTCTTAACCAACTGAGCCACCCAGAAGCCCAACATATTGGTGCTTTTATGCTATAGCTCTACGGTGGTTTTTTGTTCTGTTATCTTTTTAGGGATAGGGACTGTTTCCTATCACCCTCTGGCTCTCCCATACTCAAGCCTACTGATTTTTAAAACTCCTGGGTTTGGGGCACCTGGGTGGCTCAGTCAGTTAAGCGTCTGACTTTGGCTCTGGTCATGATCTCACAGTTTATGGGTTTGATCCTGGCATAAGGATCTGTGCTGACAGGTCAGAGCCTGGAGCCTTCTTTGGAATCTGTCTCCCTCTCTCTCTGCCCCTCCCTTGCTCATGCTCTCTCTCTCTCTCTCTCAAAAAATAAGCTGTCTCTCTCTCTCAAAAAATAAGCATTTTTTAAATTAAAATTCTGGGTGTTAACCCCAATGATTGTAAAAACTCATGACATTAAGTCCCTCTGTTTTTCAAAGCCAAGTATTATGGGAATTTGTCTTAACAGTGCAGATTCCCTGTGTGTAGGATGCGTCATGTGTGATCTGTTTCTCTTCCTTTTCCATATTGTGGTGTTCCTCTTTTTTTGTCATTAGTCTTGCAGATTAGTTTGATTTCCTACCGTGTCTCTGCCCTTCCTATTATTTTTGATGTTGCCTCTTCTCTAAGAATAACTGTAGCAAGACTATTCTTCCTGTCTTCAGTTTGTTTTCTATGTTAGTTACACTGATGTGGTGTTATTTATGTCTGTTGGACGAGTTGAGTTTATCTTCCTACTCTGCCATCTTTCCTGAAATTCTGCAGGTATTCCCATATTAAGTTCTAGTTTGATTAATTTTGAACATGTGTATGCCTGTGTAGTCATCCCAATAATTAAAATATACATTTACATAAGTCAAAAATTCCCTTAAGTTCTTTTTCTAAGTCAATTCTTTCCATAAGCATCCAAAGACTTTCTTTCTATAATTATAGGTTAATGTGTTTTTCCCTAGAATTTCATATAAATGAAATCTTACAGTATTTATTATTTAATATCTGACTTATTTCCTTGATCATATTTTTAGATTCATACACATTGTTTACATTAGTAGTTTGTTCTTTGTTTTGACTTGTATTCCAACTTATGTATTATGTCTATTTGTTTATCCACTTACCTGTTAGTGGATAATTGAATTGTTTCCATGTTTTAGCTATTAGGAAAGAAGCAGCTATTAACATTTACTTACAAGTCTTTGTGTTGATATAAGCTTTCCTTTAACTTAGCTAATATTTAGGAATAGAATTGCTGTATCTTATGGTATGTGTGGTTTATCTTCAGATAAACCTACCAAACAGTTATCCAAATTATACCATTTACATTTTTATAGCAATTTACATGAGTTCTAATTGTTCCACATCTTACTCAATCCTTGGTATTGTCAATATTTAAAAGAACTTTAGCCATTACAGATTTCATTATTTTATGTTTAATTTTCATATCCTGAATGACTAGTGACAGTTTTTATATTTTCATGGGCTTACTGTTCATTCACATATCTTCTATTATGAAATATCTCCTCAGAACTCTTCCCAAATTAGTTATTGTGTTGTCTTTTTATTATTAAGTTATAAGAAGCATTTATATATTCTAGACATATCCTGTAACCAATATGTGAATTGTGATTTTTTTCTCCCAATCTGTTGCATGCTTTTTCATTTTCCTGACAGTATTTCAAAAAGTTGAAATTCTTAATTTTTACAAGTACAATTAATTGATGCTTACTTTTATGATTTGTGTTTTTTGTGTACTATATAAGAGCCCTTTGCCTATCTTTAAGTGCAAATAATTCATCCTTTGTTGCCTTCTTTAATGCAGTCAGAAAAATTTTTCTTTATAGGGTGAGACAGTAAATATTTTAGGCTTGATATCTACTCATGATCTGTGTTGGATATTTTTCTTAATCTTCTTTGTTTCTCTCCTATAAGAATATTTTTTAAAAATGTCCCTAGCTCGAGTGCTGTGCTAAAACACAGCTAAATATTTAGTCTAAATATGACTTGTGGCCATAATTTTGTCTACTCCTATTCACAAAGATTTGTAGCTTTAGCTATTGTGTTTAGGCTTATGATTTCAATTTAATTTTTTGTATGGTGTTAAGTAAAAGTTGTTCATTTTCCCCCTTTATATGTGTATCCAAATTGATTCAATACCAGCAGTTGAGAAAAGTAGGACTTCCTCAGTGAATTACCTTGGCACCTTTGGCAACAATCAATTCATCTTATTAGTGTGGATCTATTTCTCAGAGCTGTTTAATTGACTTTTATGTCTAGTCTTAAATGTGTAGAATACTGTACTGATTCACAGCTTGACAGAATTTAATATTTCAAACAATATATATCAGTCACATTTCTTTAGTTTTCAAAAATTATTTTGCCAATATTTTGTACATATTTTGTAATGAGAATGGATATCCTTAATGTATTTGTTATCTTATAGGGAATAATTCTGATATTAGCTGTAGAATTTTTCATAATTGTCTTTGATCAGGTTGAGGAAGTCTCCTTCTCTTCCTATTTTCTTGAGAATTTTTACCATGGATGTTTATTGAGCTTTTTTTTTTTTATTGCATTCATTTTCTGTTGTGTTTGCTTTTCTCAAACAGAAAACTTTGTTCACTAACAGTTTACAGCAGTTTATATCTTGTTCCGTTCTTAAAGCTTTCCATAATTTCTTTCTTTTTAGATTGGCCTCTCCAGATTATCACCTGTACATGAATAATTTTATAGTCAGTTAATGTTTTAGGTAGAGTTTTAGGTCACATTCTCTGTGATTTCCTTGCTTTTAGGGATTGACTTATAATTCCCAGCTACTCTGCTGGCCTCTAACTCTATCTTCTGACATTTGAAGCCATGAAGTTTAAGCTTTCTTCCACTGGAGATGTACATGACTGGGATTATTTGTGGGTTCAGATTTTGGCTTTGTCCAGCAAAACTAACGGTGGCAGGAAGGATTACTCAAGATTGCACAAGTCAAGAGAGGAAAGAGAGAAGCTAAGGAAAGTCTTCCTGAGTTGCTCTCAAGCTCCTGTATTTATTAGGCATATGTTATATGGAAAACATTGCACAATATCTCAATGGCTACTTGCCAGTAACAATGTATAGAAAGCATGCAAAATTCAAGGCATTCCAAAAACTATGAAAAGGCAGATGCTGAAAGCAGGGAGGAGAACAAGGTAAGATATTCCATAGATAACATGGTCTAAGGAATGCATGAGCACAGGCAGGACCCAACCACCAAATACACATTAACTAGATACTGGTCAGATATTTTCAATAGGTCCAGAAATCAGTGTAATGTATTCGCTATAATCTCCTTAACCAGGAAGTAGCTATTTGATTTCCCACATCTCCCCCTTTTTTGTTTGAAGAATATTATTGTTCATGGGAATTGAGGAGGACAATCAGTCATTGTTCATGATGTCTTGATGAGGCCACTATGGGATAAATAATTCGGAGGGCTATGAAAAATACAAAAAAAAAAAAAGATTAACAAAGAGCTCCAATAATCCAAATATGTAAATTGAGGCCATGAAACCAGTTGGTTGTAGCATCGTGGATGGAACTGGAGAGTGTTATGCTAGGTGAAATAAGCCATACAGAGAAAGACAGATACCATATGTTTTCACTCTTATGTGGATCCTGAGAAACTTAACAGAAATCCTTGGGGGAGGGGAAGAAAAAAAAAGAGGTTAGAGTGGGAGAGAGCCAAAGCATAAGAGACTCTTAAAAACTGAGAACAAACTGAGCTTTGATGGGGTGTCGGAGGGAGGGGAGGGTAGGTGATGGGTATTGAGGAGGGCACGTGTTGGGATGAGCACTGGGTGTTGTATGGAAACCAATTTGACAATAAATTTCATATGGAGAAAAAAAACGATGAATTATTTTTTGCATTTTCTCTGCTGTGAATAGAAGCCATTATGAATCTTGAAAAGCTGTCCACAGACATGTGGATATTTTTTGACTCCCATATGGGGCGTAGTGTGTAATATAAGTTTGCCAAAGATGATTTGCATTTAGACCTCTGGGGTTAATTCCCCATTGTATTTGCTCTGATCGCTGATGATAATCAGGGAAGGCAGCGACAATTTCTTTAGCTTGAGTAACTGTAAGATGGAATTATTTAATAAGGGATTTACAATTTTGATGAAAAAATTTGTGAAATAATTGATCAGTTTTCAAAGCCATATTGTAGCCAGCCAATTGGTCTGTAACTTCACTTCCTTCTGTTAAAGGTCCAGGTAAGCCTGAGTGTGATCTTATGTGAGTGATAAAAAGAGGGTGTGTTTGTTAATCTTGCAGAGCTTCTAAAGTTAAAAATAAGAAGGAATCCTTTAATTCCCTAATAGAGGCCTGTTCTTTATTCTGCATCACATAAATTACACGTTGAGAATGTGCTACAATGTTAATAGATTGGTTAGGAAATTGTTGTAAAGCCATAATAGCGGCCTTCATTCTTGTCCTTTGAGTAGATGTTTGTCCTTTAGAGATTACTTTATGCTATAATTGGTCAAAACAAGCAATAGCAGATTTAGTAGTTTTTCCAGACCCAACTATAAAAACAGTGATTGCCTGTGAAATTCACTGTGAAGATACTTTTTTTGGAGGATAAAAATACATTTAAAAGAGGTAATTGTATCAATTTGATGGCAGAGACTATACAAGTTGGTTGACAACGTCTGCCATAGCATTTTGGAATTCCATAGTTTGAGTAAGAATCCATTGAAAACATTAATAAGACACCCAGGATATATGAAATAAGGATCATACCCTGTTAGCTGTTGGCAACGATATCTGTCCCTAAATAATAATTCTGTAATTTGTTGTAAATAGGGAGTGAGGGTTTTCTTAAATGAGTGGGAAAGAAAAGCCATTCTAAACTTTGAATTTATTTTACAAGTTGGCCTAGAAGTTTTGTGGGCATATGGAGAGTAGGAAATATAAATAGATAAATGGAGTAACCTAACTGTTGGCGATGCAGTTGCCTGTTTTTAAATGCCTGTTCTATGATTATTTTTTTCTGATTCAGAGGTTAAACCATGAGGAGAGTCTAAAGCAGTGTCTACTTTTAAAATATTAAATAAATTATAAAGTTTTCCTGTAGTAATTCCCAAAGTGGGATGAATCCAATTAATAGCTCCTAAATTTTTTTGAAAATCACTTAAGGCATGTAAATGAGTAGTATCTAAGGAGATGAGTTGATATCGTATTGTCCGAGCAAGACTATACGTCCTAGATATTGCCAAGTCTCCTGCATTTGAACGTTTTCAGGAGATATTTGAAGCCCATGTTATTTTGTGGAAAGTTGTAAGTTTTGATATATTGTGAAAAGTACGGTCTGTGTAGGAGCAGCAGGAAGAATATCATCCATATAACGATAAACTAGACAGGATGGAAATTTTTACAAGTGGGCAGTAAGGCTTGTTGAACAAAATATTGACATACAGTTGGGCTATTAATCATTCCTTGAGGTTATACTTTCCATCAATATCTAGACAAAGGCTCTTGATTTTTAGTCAGAGGTACAGAAAAGGTAAAACTTTCCTTATCTTGTTAGGCTAAAGGTATGGTAAAAAAGCAGTCCTTAATATCTATTACTATAATAGGCCATGTTGAAGGAATAATAGCAGGGCTGGGCAAGCCTGGCTGTAACACCCTCATAGGTTGGATAATGGTGTTGACAGCCCTGAGGTCATGTAACAATCTCCAACTACCTGATTTTTTAGGAATTGTAAAAAATGGGTGTGTCCCAAGGACTGGTGGAAGGTTCAATATGACCAGCTTCTAATTGTTGCAAAACCAGATTTTTAGCTTGTTTTAATTGCTCTCTTTTAGGGACCACTGTTTAATCCAAATAGGCATGGAAGATTTCTATACCAGTGGAAAGGGAGGAATTTTAACAGTGGTCCTTTTTAAAAAAAGACTGAATGACTACTTTCCATTGTTTAAGTAAGTACCCTCTCCATAAAGACATAGGAACAGGTAGAGCAAAGGGTTGAATATAAACTGTTTGTACTTCTGGCCCAATGCATGTTAGGAGTCTTTTGGGTTTTAATGGAATGTTTGTGCCTCCTACTCCAGTAACAGGTAACAGCTCAGAGGCTAGGTCTTTTTTCCCATTGTTTAGGCCATTCATGGGAAGCTATGACAGAGATATCAGCTCCACTATCAATTAACCATGTAAATTGCTTTCCATTCACAGTAAGTTAAAAAAAGGTTTGTCATATTGAATGATCTGAGTCCAACATAATTCCTTGGATCTCGTGCTGCAGAATCTTTTATTTCCCCTTTGTTGTGTTAGGGGTAGTTGTGCTAATCCTGTTTGGGGTGGGGGAGTGAAGTTATGTAACCCACTAACCTTTATCATAATATGAATTTCTCCTGTATAATTTGAGTCAATGACTCCGGGTACTACAAAAATTCCCCTTTTTTTGTTGGGTTAGATCTTCATAGAATAATCCCCACTGTGTTGGTGGGTAAGGGGCTATATAGCCCAGTGGGTATTGTATAGACATGATGTTGTTCCTTTAAAATTAATTCTGAGGTAGTGCATAAATCCAATCCTGCACTTCCTGTGGTGGCTGCCCACAAGTCTGTAACCTGTCATTGGTCTGGCTTAAGAAAACCTGAGGAACAGGGTTCTGTATGGTGTTGCTCCATTTGGGATTGGGGAAACGGGAGCTGATGCCCCTTTCCTCATTTCCTGAGAGGGGTCCTCCTTCCTTATCAAATTTAGGTCACCAGTGATTTGCCCAATGTTTTCCCTTTCTACATCTGGGAAAATCCTTATTGGATAACTTATTGGTTTGTCCCCTTGTTTGTTGGTGACAGTCCTTTTGCATGTGCCCTGCTCTTCCATGTTTAAAGCAGGCATGAGAGGCTGGAGATGACCTCATAATAGCCACACAAATTTGTGCTTCATGTGTTTCATTTGTCACATTTTGGCACACCCTAATGAATCCTGGAACACCTTTGGCTTGAGTAGATATGCCAGAGAGAATAGCCTGACAGTTTGCATTAGCATTTTCATAGGTCGATAGCAGCAGTAAAACTTGAGAAGCTTCTTCATTATCTATTTGCCTGGAAATACACTGTTATAATCTTTTCATGAAATCAACATAAGGCTCAGTGGCTCCCTGACACATAGTGGTGAAGGAACCTGTTTTTTGTTTTTGTGTCAGGGACTCGGGACCAGGCAGCAGCTGTAATTGTAGAGCATTGGTGGAATAACCTGTGATTGGCCTGAGCTTGGGCTTGAACCATGGTACAATGGCTGATGCCCTATAGCATTTCTATTCCTATTGGGATACCCATATGTCAATTGTGAATTGCCTGTGTGGCACAACCCCCTTGATATTCTAAAGTCCACAGAGCATGCTGAGTGGAATAAGTATGGTTTTTGTTAATGCCTTCCAATCCCAAGGGGTCATTTCATAGCCACTTTCTATTGTTTCAATTATCCCCTTAGTAAAGGAGCTCTGGATACTGTTCCCAGCAAAACTTTGTTTCAATTTCTTTTTTTTTATTTTATTTTATTTTATTTTATTTTATTTTATTTTATTTTATTTTATTTTCTTCTGAAATTTATTGACAAATTGGTTTCCATACAACACCCAGTGCTCATCCCAAAAGGTGCCCTCCTCAATACCCATCACCCACCCTCTCCTCCCTCCCACCCCCCATCAACCCTCAGTTTGTTCTCAGTTTTTAACAGTCTCTTATGCTTTGGCTCTCTCCCATTCTAACCTCTTTTTTTTTTTTTCCTTCCCCTCCCCCATGGGTTCCTGTTAAGTTTCTCAGGATCCACATAAGAGTGAAACCATATGGTATCTGTCTTTCTCTGGATGGCTTATTTCACTTAGCATCACACTCTCCAGTTCCATCCACGTTGCTACAAAAGGCCATATTTCATTTTTTCTCATTGCCACGTAATATTCCATTGTGTATATAAACCACAATTTCTTTATCCATTCATCAGTTGATGGACATTTAGGCTCTTTCCATAATTTGGCTATTGTTGAGAGTGCTGCTATGAACATTGCGGTACAAGTGGCCCTATGCATCAGTGCTCCTGTATCCCTTGGATAAATTCCTAGCAGTGCTATTGCTGGGTCGGAGGGTAGGTCTATTTTTAATTTTCTGAGGAACCTCCACACTGCTTTCCAGAGCGGCTGCACCAATTTGCATTCCCACCAACAGTGCAAGAGGGTTCCCATTTCTCCACATCCTCTCCAGCATCTATAGTCTCCTGAGTTGTTCATTTTGGCCACTCTGACTGGCGTGAGGTGATACCTGAGTGTGGTTTTGATTTGTATTTCCCTGATAAGGAGCGACGCTGAACATCTTTTCATGTGCCTGTTGGCCATTCGGATGTCTTCTTTAGAGAAGTGTCTATTCATGTTTTCTGCCCATTTCTTCACTGGGTTATTTGTTTTTCGGGTGTGGAGTTTGGTGAGCTCTTTATAGATTTTGGAGACTAGCCCTTTGTCCGATATGTCATTTGCGAATATCTTTTCCCATTCCGTTGGTTGCCTTTTAGTTTTGTTGGTTGTTTCCTTTGCTGTGCAGAAGCTTTTTATCTTCATAAGGTCCCAGTAATTCACTTTTGCTTTTAATTCCCTTGCCTTTGGGGATGTGTCGAGTAAGAGATTGCTACGGCTGAGGTCAGAGAGGTCTTTTCCTGCTTTCTCCTCTAAGGTTTTGATGGATTCCTGTCTCACATTTAGGTCCTTTATCCATTTTGAGTTTATTTTTGTGAATGGTGTGAGAAAGTGGTCTAGTTTCAACCTTCTGCATGTTGCTGTCCAGTTCTCCCAGCACCATTTGTTAAAGAGGCTGTCTTTTTTCCATTGGATGTTCTTTCCTGCTTTGTCAAAGATGAGTTGGCCATACGTTTGTGGGTCTAGTTCTGGGGTTTCTATTCTATTCCATTGGTCTATGTGTCTGTTTTGGTGCCAATACCATGCTGTCTTGATGATGACAGCTTTGTAGTAGAGGCTAAAGTCTGGGATTGTGATGCCTCCTGCTTTGGTCTTCTTCTTCAAAATTCCTTTGGCTATTCGGGGCCTTTTGTGGTTCCATATGAATTTTAGGATGGCTTGTTCTAGTTTCGAGAAGAATGCTGGTGCAATTTTGATTGGGATTGCATTGAATGTGTAGATAGCTTTGGGTAGTATTGACATTTTGACAATATTTATTTTTCCAATCCATGAGCAGGGAATGTCTTTCCATTTCTTTAAATCTTCTTCAATTTCCTTCATAAGCTTTCTATAGTTTTCAGCATACAGATCCTTTACATCTTTGGTTAGATTTATTCCTAGGTATTTTATGCTTCTTGGTGCAATTGTGAGTGGGATCAGTTTCTTTATTTGTCTTTCTGTTGCTTCATTGTTAGTGTATAAGAATGCAACTGATTTCTGTACATTGATTTTGTATCCTGCAACTTTGCTGAATTCCTGTATCAGTTCTAGCAGACTTTTGGTGGAGTCTATCGGATTTTCCATGTATAATATCATGTCATCTGCAAAAAGCGAAAGCTTGACTTCATCTTTGCCAATTTGGATGCCTTTGATTTCCTTTTGTTGTCTGATTGCTGATGCTAGAACTTCCAGCACTATGTTAAACAGCAGCGGTGAGAGTGGGCATCCTTGTCGTGTTCCTGATCTCAGGGAAAAAGCTTTCAGTTTTTCCCCGTTGAGGATGATGTTAGCTGTGGGCTTTTCATAAATGGCTTTTATGATGTTTAAGTATGTTCCTTCTATCCCGACTTTCTCAAGGGTTTTTATTAAGAAAGGGTGCTGGATTTTGTCGAAGGCCTTTTCTGCATCGATTGACAGGATCATATGGTTCTTCTCTCTTTTTTTGTTAATGTGATGTATCACGTTGATTGATTTGCGAATGTTGAACCAGCCCTGCATCCCAGGAATGAATCCCACTTGATCATGGTGAATAATTCTTTTTATATGCCGTTGAATTCGATTTGCTAGTATCTTATTGAGAATTTTTGCATCCATATTCATCAGGGATATTGGCCTGTAGTTCTCTTTTTTTACTGGGTCTCTGTCTGGTTTAGGAATCAAAGTAATACTGGCTTCATAGAATGAGTCTGGAAGTTTTCCTTCCCTTTCTATTTCTTGGAATAGCTTGAGAAGGATAGGTATTAACTCTGCTTTAAACGTCTGGTAGAACTCCCCTGGGAAGCCATCTGGTCCTGGACTCTTATTTGTTGGGAGATTTTTGATAACCGATTCAATTTCTTCGCTGGTTATGGGTCTGTTCAAGCTTTCTATTTCCTCCTGATTGAGTTTTGGAAGCGTGTGGGTGTTCAGGAATTTGTCCATTTCTTCCAGGTTGTCCAATTTGTTGGCATATAAGTTTTCATAGTATTCCCTGATAATTGTTTGTATCTCTGAGGGATTGGTTGTAATAATTCCATTTTCATTCATGATTTTATCTATTTGGGTCATCTCCCTTTTCTTTTTGAGAAGCCTGGCTAGAGGTTTGTCAATTTTGTTTATTTTTTCAAAAAACCAACTCTTGGTTTCGTTGATCTGCTCTACAGTTTTTTTAGTTTCTATATTGTTTATTTCTGCTCTGATCTTTATTATTTCTCTTCTTCTGCTGGGCTTAGGCTGCCTTTGCTGTTCTGCTTCTAGTTCCTTTAGGTGTGCTGTTAGATTTTGTATTTGGGATTTTTCTTGTTTCTTGAGATAGGCCTGGATTGCAATGTATTTTCCTCTCAGGACTGCCTTTGCTGCGTCCCAAAGCGTTTGGATTGTTGTATTTTCATTTTCGTTTGTTTCCATATATTTTTTAATTTCTTCTCTAATTGCCTGGTTGACCCACTCATTCGTTAGTAGGGTGTTCTTTAACCTCCATGCTTTTGGAGGTTTTCCAGACTTTTTTCTGTGGTTGATTTCAAGCTTCATAGCATTGTGGTCTGAAAGTAAGCATGGTATAATTTCAATTCTTGTAAACTTATGAAGGGCTGTTTTGTGACCCAGTATATGATCTATCTTGGAGAATGTTCCATGTGCACTCGAGAAGAAAGTATATTCTGTTGCTTTGGGATGCAGAGTTCTAAATATATCTGTCAGGTCCATCTGATCCAATGTCTCATTCAGGGCCCTTGTTTCTTTATTGACCGTGTGTCTAGATGATCTATCCATTTCTGTAAGTGGTGTATTAAAGTCCCCTGCAATTACCACATTCTTATCAATAAGGTTGCTTATGTTTATGAGTAATTGTTTTATATATTTGGGGGCTCCGGTATTCGGCGCATAGACATTTATAATTGTTAGCTCTTCCTGATGGATAGACCCTGTAACTATTATATAATGTCCTTCTTCATCTCTTGTTACAGCCTTTAATTTAAAGTCTAGTTTGTCTGATATAAGTATGGCTACTCCAGCTTTCTTTTGGCTTCCAGTCGCATGATAAATAGTTCTCCATCCCCTCACTCTCAATCTAAAGGTGTCCTCAGGTCTAAAATGAGTCTCTTGTAGACAGCAAATAGATGGGTCTTGTTTTTTTATCCATTCTGATACCCTATGTCTTTTGGTTGGCGCATTTAGTCCATTTACATTCAGTGTTATTATAGAAAGATATGGGTTTAGAGTCATTGTGATGTCTGTATGTTTTATGCTTATAGTGATGTCTCTGGGACTTTGTCTCACAGGGTCCCCCTTAGGATCTCTTGTAGGGCTGGTTTAGTGGTGACAAATTCCTTCAGTTTTTGTTTGTTTGGGAAGACCTTTATCTCTCCTTCTATTCTAAATGACAGACTTGCTGGATAAAGGATTCTCGGCTGCATATTTTTTCTGTCTAGCACCCTGAAAATCTCGTGCCAATTCTTTCTGGCCTGCCAAGTTTCAAAAGAGAGATCAGTCACGAGTCTTATAGGTCTCCCTTTATATGTGAGGGCACGTTTACCTCTTGCTGCTTTCAGAATTTTCTCTTTATCCTTGTATTTTGCCAGTTTCACTATGATATGTCGTGCAGAAGATCGATTCAAGTTACGTCTGAAGGGAGTTCTCTGTGCCTCTTGGATTTCAATGCCTTTTTCCTTCCCCAGTTCAGGGAAGTTCTCAGCTATGATTTCTTCAAGTACCCCTTCAGCACCTTTCCCTCTCTCTTCCTCCTCTGGGATACCAATTATGCGTATATTATTTCTTTTTAGTGTATCACTTAATTCTCTAATTTTCCCCTCATACTCCTGGATTTTTTTATCTCTCTTTTTCTCAGCTTCCTCTTTTTCCATAACTTTATCTTCTAGTTCACCTATTCTCTCCTCTGCCTCTTCAAGCCGAGCTGTGGTGGTTTCCATTTTGTTATGCATTTTGTTTAAAGCGTTTTTCAGCTCCTCGTGACTGTTCCTTAGTCCCTTGATCTCTGTAGCAAGAGATTCTCTGCTGTCCTGTATACTGTTTTCAAGCCCAGCAATTAATTTTATGACTATTATTCTAAATTCACTTTCTGTTATATTATTTAAATCCTTTTTGATCAGCTCATTAGCTGTTGTTATTTCCTGGAGATTCTTCTGAGGGGAGTTCTTCCGCTTGGTCATTTTGGATAGTCCCTGGCGTGGTGAGGACCTGCAGGGCACTTCCCCTGTGCTGTGGTGTATACCTGAAGTTGGTTGGCGGGGCCGCAGTCAGACCTGATGTCTGCCCCCAGCCCACCGCTGGGGCCACAGTCAGACTGGTGTGTGCCTTCTCTTCCCCTCTCCTAGGGGCGGGATTCACTGTGGGGTGGTGTGGCTTGTCTGGGCTACTTGCACCCTGCAAGGCTTGTGATGCTGCGGATCTGGCCTATTAGCGGGGTGGGTAGGCAAGGTGCTCGGGGGCAGGAGGGGCAGGCTTAGATGGCTTCTCCTTAGGTGATCCACTTCAGGAGGGGCCCTGTGGCAGCGGGAGGGAGTCAGATCCGCTGCCGGAGGTTTGGCTCCGCCGAAGCGCAGAGTTGGGTGTTTGAGGGGAGTGAGCAAGTTCCCTGGCAGGAACCGGTTCCCTTTGGGATTTCGGCTGGGGGATGGGCGGGGGAAATGGCGCTGGCGAGCGCCTTTGTTCCCCACCAAACTGAGCTCTGTTGTCAGGGGGCTCAGCAGCTCTCCCTCCCTTTGTCCTCCAGCCTTCCCGCTTTCCGAGCAGAGCTGTTCACTTATGACCTCCCAGACGCTAAGTCGCGCTTGTTGTGGGAACACAGTCCGTCAGGCCCCTCCGCTTTTGCAAGCCAGACTCGGGGGCTCTGCTTGGCCGGCGAGCCGCTCCTCCGCCCCGGCTCCCTCCCGCCAGTCCGTGGAGCGCGCACCGCCTCGCCGCCCTTCCTACCCTCTTCCGTGGGACTCTCGTCTGCGTTTGGCTCCGGCGACTCTGTTCTGCTAATCCTCTGGCGGTTTTCTGGGTTATTTAGGCAGGTGTAGATGGAATCTAAGTGATCAGCAGGACGTGCGGTGAGCCCAGCGTCCTCCTAAGCCGCCATCTTGCCGCAACTCTCTGTTTCAATTTCTTAAAGACAGTAGAAAGGAGGCTGATGTCCAGCAGTGGTAATGACGGGGAATGTATGAAACTCCCATCAGCACATCCCTCTTGTAAACACTGCTGCATAACTGATGGTTTATGTCCCTCCAGTATAGGTATTGGCTCTAAGCAATAAGGAGGAATAGGGACTGGAGGAGGGAAGTAGTCTTCCATGGTAGGAAGTGCCCTAGAAGAGGTGGGTGTTAGGCTTTCTTTCTTAAATTTTTCCTTCTCTGGAGATACATGTAATGTGGACATAACACTGTAAGGACTAAACTCCAGGTCATTAAAATGGAAGCAGGAAATTTCCCTCCTTTTTCATGTTTTCTTTTTAAAAATTTTCCCACTTGTTCCCATAGATCTAAATCAACTTTACCATGGTGGGAAACCGGGGACAAGCATCTTGGATTGTTCATAACAATTTACTTAATTGATCTTTTTTAATAGTACAATGAGTCACCTTTAAAAGCTGCTGTAAAGTTTTTAGATATAATATCTGTTCCTTTGACATTTTTTTTTGGCCCACGTTAAAGAAAGAGAAAAGAAGTACTGTCACTGAAAACTAGACACTTTGGCAGATATCCCAAGTGGGTACTGCTGTTCATTACCAGGATGAGGTCTACCTGAAACCTGGACGGTTTCACTTTCTTCTGCTTAACATAGAATCTGCCGCCTGAAAACTTCCTCTCTCTCAAAGGTATTATTGTCACATCAGGGTCACCAATTGTGGGTTCAGCTTTGGCTGTATCCATCAAAGCCAATGGCGGCAAAAAGGATAATTCAAGACTCCACAAGTCAAGAGAGGTGAGAAGGAGGCTAAGGGAAGTCTCCTAGAGTTTCTCTCAAGCTCCTATATTTATTAAGCATACATTATAGGGAAAACATTGCAATATCTCAGTGGCTATGTGCCACTAAGGATGTATAGAAAGCATGCAAAAAACTTAGGCATTCCCAAGACTACAAAAGAGTAGATGCAGGAAGCAGGGTTGAGAACAAGATAAGATATTCCATAGATAACATGGTCTATGGAATTCATGAGCACTGGTAGGACCCAAACCCCAAATACGCATTAACTAGATACTGGTCAGCTGTTTTCAATAGGGCCAGAAAGCAGTGTAATGCGTTCCCCATAATCTCCTTAACCAGGACATAGCTATTTGATTTCCCACAAATATCTTTCTGTTACTGATTTATAATTCAATTCTATTGTGACCAAGGAACATTGCTTTATGATTTCACTAATTTGTAATTAATTACAATTTTATTGCTCAATTTATGGCTATGTCATGTGAACTTAAAACAAATCTGTGTTCTTCTCTTGGGAGTAAGATTTCTACAACATTTCCGTTTACTTGATCTATTGATTACAAAGGAACTTTGCAATTTCCAAAAACAATTTGGGATTTTCAAATTTTTCTATTTAGTTCTATTATGTATTTTAAATCTTCATAATTAAGTACATGCACCTTTAAGATACTTATATACTCTGAGTAACTTGACTTATTATTTTTAGTAAATACCCTTTTTCTTCTAGCAATATTTTTTTCTGAAGTCTAATTTGTCTGATATTAATAAAACCACTCCATTTATATATAAATCATCTTTGCATGATATTATATTTCTTCATCCTTTTATATTGAAACAATGTATGTTTTTATCTTTAAAGTGCATGTCTTAAGTCATATCATTTGTCCTTTTTAAAAATCATTGCGACCACCTCCATATTTTAATTGGAATGTTTAGACTATCTTTAATGCATTATTAATATAGTTGGGTTTAAAACTACCGCTATGTTTTTCTCTACATGTCCTATGTATTTTGCTCTGTGGTTTACGATATGTACATTTACTTCATTGTCTACATTCAAGTACCACTTAATGTATAATATGAGATCTTTATGAAAACATGCTTCCCACTTCATATGTTATAAATAGCACAACAGTTTGATTCCATTTATACTTTGGTTCTTTTAAAGAACCAAAATTTGGGGTGTCTCAGAGGCTCAGTTAGTTAAGCATCCACCTCTTAGTTTTAGCTCAGGTCATGATCTCACCGTTCATGAGTTCAAGCCCCATGTCAGGTTCTGCATTCTGGAGCTTCTGGGGATTGTCTCTCTCTCCCTCTCTCTCTCTGATGCCCCCTCACACTCAAAATAAATAAATAAACTTAAAACAATACAGAACAAAAAATTGAGAAAAGCTGTGCTGTATTTACTCTTGTACTTACAATTTCTGTAGCTCTTCTTCTTTCCTTACTATAGAAAACAAATTTCTATTGGGTATCATTTCCTTTTCTTTGAAGAGATTCTTTTAACATTTTAGTAGTGAAAATTTGGTGACTGCAAATTATCTCAGTGTATTTTTGTCTGAAAAGATATTTTACTCTCATACTTGAAGGCTATTTTCACTGGATATAGAATTATTGTTTTACAGTTTTCTGTCTTTCAATGCTTTGATGGTATCATTCACTTTCTTCTGGGTTGCAAAGATTCTGATCAGGACTTGGCTATTCTGATTTTTATCCTTTTGGATATATCTTTACCAGAAAAAAATGTCAAAGCAAGGGCCAATTACCTATAGGTTAGATTACTGGATATTTTTTCATGCATCCCTGAAAACAACACCATTTTCAGTCTCTTCCTATCTGTGCTTCAATTTGGACAACTTCTATTGCTGCGTCTTGAAATTCACTGAATTTTCTTCTGGAGTGTCTTAACTGATTTAAGCCCATTTTGTGTATGTTTGTTTCAGATATTGTATTTTTCATCGCTAAAAGTCTTATTTTATTTTTTCCTATTTTATTCTTTCTCCCCTTATTGTGTTTATGTTTTGTTTTTATCTTTGAGCATGTTTATAATACTTACTGTAAAATCCCACTGTGCTTGTGATTTCAGGTTCTGCTGTTATTGAGTGGTCTTTTTCCAATGTATAGTCATATTTTTCTTCTTTACCAATCTATTAATTTTGATGGAATATTAGCTATTGTAATTTTACATTGTTGAGTTATAGCTTTGTTATTCATTATCTCTTTAAAATATTTGACTTTTTATGGCAGGGAATTAAGTTACTTGTGCAAAAGTTTGACCCTTTTGAGTTCTATCTTAAACTTTTTAAGAGTGCTTCTAGGTAGTCTTTACTGCTAGTTTAGACCTAGGGCATGACATTCTTTTGATCTCTACTAACTGCCTTCCCTGTCTGTTCAGTTAGGCCTATACAATCTTCATAGTCAAAATTTGAAAATCTTCTCAGTCCCTGTGTGCTCTTCAGTTTACAGCTTCTCAGTTATTTTACTTACCTCAAGTTGTTTCACTCTATGCACGTGTAGCGTGATACTCAGTGACAGGAACATATGGATGCTATTATACTCAGTGACAGGAACATGTGGAGCTATTTGCTATGAACCTGCCACCTTTCCAGTACAGGACTCTTCAAATTCCAGCCACGGCAATCTGCTAAACTTTGATTTCTGTCTCCACTTCCACATTCTGCTTACGTTCTTCTACCATATACCCTCATTTGGAAAGTGCTTCTCAATATAGAGTGATCAAAGTTACCATCTCTTTTGTTTCTGTTATCCTTGAATCTTAATTCTGTGCTGCACTTGGATCAATTTATTTAAAAAAACGTGATTTCATATATATTGTCCAGTTTTCTAGTTGTTTATTTTAGGAGGACAAGTGTGGTTCTAGTTAATCCATCATAGCTAGAAACAGAAGTTTCTCATATGCTTTTGATTTGCGTTGGAGTTTCTTACAGTGGAGAAAACATCATCTTTCAAAGTTGAAGCTCAAGTCTCTATAATAAGATACCTTTTTACAAGTTTTGATGATACTATTTGGAAATGAAAAATGCCTAAATAAAATGTTAAATTTATAACTGTAGTCAACAACGAAAGTGAAGAGGAAGTATTTTGTCTTTTTTTTAAGTTTATTTATTTTTAAGAGAGAGAGAGAGAAAGAACATGAGTGAGGGAGGGGCAGAGAGAAAGGGAGAGAGAAAATCCCAAGCAGGCTCTGAGCTGTCAGCTTAACTGACTGACACACAGGCAGCCCAAGAAGAGAGTACTTTTTTTTTTTCATCTTTCTAAAATTCACATCCAGGGGCGCCTGGGTGGCACAGTCGGTTGAGCGTCCGACTTCAGCCAGGTCACAATCTCGCGGTCCGTGAGTTCGAGCCCCGCGTCAGGCTCTGGGCTGATGGCTTGGAGCCTGGAGCCTGTTTCCGATTCTGTGTCTCCCTCTCTCTCTGCCCCTCCCCCGTTCATGCTCTGTCTCTCTCTGCCCCCCCCCAAAAAAAAAGTTGAAGAAAATAAAATTCACATCCAGGTAAGTTAACATATAGTGTAATAATGATTTCATAAATATAATTTAGTGATTCATCACTTATCACCCAGTGCTCATCCCAACAAGTGTTCCCTTATTTCCACTTGCCCATTTAGCACATTCCCCCATCCTAAACCCCTCCAGGTACTCGGTTTATTTTCTGTATTTAAGAGTCTCTTATGGTTTGTCTCCCTGTTTTTATATTATTTTTGCTTCCCTTACATTATGTTTTTCTGTTTGTATCTTAAATTCCACAAGTGAGTGAAATAATATCATATTTATCTTTCTCTTACTGAGTTATTTAGCTTAGCTTTATACACTCTAGTTCTACTCACGTCATTGCATATGGCAAGATTTTGTTCTTTTTGATTGCCAAATAATATTTCATTGCATTCATCATCAATGGACATTTGGACTCTTTCCATAATTTGGCTATTGTAGATAGTGCTATATAAACATTAGGATGCATGTACCTCTTTCAACCAGCACTCCTGTATCCTTTGGATAAATAACTAGTGGTTCAATTGCTGGGTCATAGGGTAGTTATATTTTTAATTTTTTGAGAAACCTCCATACTGTTCCAGAGTGGCTGCATTAGTTTGCATTCCCACCAGCAATGCAAAAGGGTTCCTCTTTCTCTGCATCTATGCCAACATCTATTGTCTCCTAAATTGTTAATTTTAGCCATTCTGACGGTTGTGAGGTGGTGTCTCATTGTGGTTTTGATTTGTATTTCCCTGAGGATGAGTAATGTTGAGCATTTTTTAATGTGTCTGTTAGCCATCTGGATGTCTTCTTTGGAAAATTGTCTATTCATGTCTTTTGCCCATTTCTTCACTGGATTATTTGTTGTTGTGTGTTGAATTTGATAAGTTCTTTATAGATTTTGGATACTAACCCTTTACCTGATATGTCATTTGCAAATACCTTCTCCCATTCTGTCAGATGCCTTTTAGTTTAGCTGATTGTTTCCTTTGCTGTGCAGAAGCTTTTTATCTTCATGAGGTCCCAATAGTTCATTTTGCTTTTGTTTCCCTGACCTCCAGAAACATGTCAAGTAAGAAGGTACTGCAGCCAAGGGGAAACAGGTTATTGCCTGTTTTCTCCTCTAGGATTTTGATAGCTTCCTGTCTTACATTCAGGTCTTTCATCCATTTTGAGTTTATTTTTGTGTATGGTGTAAGAAAGTGGTCCAGGTTCATTTTTCTGCATGTTGCTGCCCAGTTTTCCCAACACCATTTGCTGAAGACTGAATTTGTCCGTTGGATATTCTTTCATATTACATTAAAGATTAGTTGGCTATACATTTATAGTTCCATTGCTGGGTTTTCTATTCAGTTCCATTGATCTATATGTCTGTTTTTGTGCCAGTACCATACTGTATCGATGATTATAGCTTTGTAATACAGCTTGAAGTCTGGGATTGTGATGTCTCCAGCTTTGGTATTCTTTTTTATGATTGCTTTGGCTATTTGGGGTCTTTTCTGGTTCCATACAAATTTTGGGATTGTTTGTTCTATCTCTGTGAAGAATGTTGGTGTTATTTTGATAGGGATTGCCTTGAATATGTAGATTTTTTGGGGGGTATATTGACATTTAGACACTATTGTTCTTCTAATCCATGAGCATGGAATATTTTTCCATTTTCCATTTCTTTTATGAACTTTCTATAGTTTTCAGTGTATAGATTTTTCACATCTTTGGGTAGGTTTAGTCCTAGGCAGTTTATGGTTTTGGGTGCAATTGTAAATGGGAACAATTCCTTGATTATTCTTTCTGCTGAATCATTATTGGTGTATAGAAATGCAACCAATTTATGTATATTGATTATGTGTCCTGCAAATTTGCTGGATTCATGGATCAGTTCTAGCAGTTTTTTGGTGAAGACTTTTGGGTTTTTCATATAAAGTATCATGTTGTCTGTGAAAAGTGAAAGTTTAGCTCCCTCCTTGCCTATTTGGATTATTTTCTTTATGTTGTCTGACTGCTGAGGAGAGGAATTCTAACACTATGTTGAATAACAGTGGTGAGAGTAGACCAGAGGTGGAGAGTCATGTTCCTGACCTTAGGGGGAGTGCTCTGTTTTTCCACATTGAGGATGATATTAGTGGTGGGTTTTCGTATATGGCTTTTATGATCTTGAAGTATGATCCTTCTGTCCAAACTTTCTTGAGGGTTTTTATTGAGAAAGGATGCTGTATTTTGTCAAATGCTTTCTCTGCATCTATTGAGAGGATCATGTGGTTCTTACCGTTTCTTTTATTAATGTGATGTATCACATTGTTTGATTTGTGGATATTGAAACAGTCCTGAATCCCAGGAATAAATCCCACTTGATTGTGGTGAATAATTCTTTTAAATTATTGTTGAATCCAGTTAGCTAATATCTTGTTGAGAATTTTTGCATCCATGTTCATCAGGGATATTGTTCTGCAGTTCTTCTGTTCAGTGGAGTCTTTGCTTTTTGGAATCCAGGTAGTGTTGGCCTTATAGAATGCGTTTGGAAGTTTTCCTTCCATTTCTTTCTTTTTTGAACAGCTTCAAAAGAATAGGTGCTAACTCGTTTTTAAATGTTTTGTAGAATTCCCCTGGAAAACCATCTGGCCCTGGACTCATGTTTGTTCAGAGATTTTTGATTACTCATTCAATTTCTTTTCAGGTTATGGGTGTGTTGAAATTTTCTATTTCTTCCTGTTTCAGTTTTTGTAGTTTATATGTTTCTGGAATTTTTCCATTTATTCCAGATTGCCCAATTTGTTGGCATATATTTGTGCATAGTGTTCTCTTATTTTTTTTTTGTTTTGTATTTCTGTGGTGTTGGTTTTGATCTCTCCTCTCTCATTTTGTGGTTTTATTTATTTGGGTGCTTTCTTTTATCTTTTTGATCATTCTGGCTAGGGGGCTATCAATTTTGTTAATTCATTCAAAGAGCCATCTCTTGGTTTCATTGATCTATTCTAATATTTCTTTTTTAATTTTGATAACATGGATTTCTACTCTAATCCATATTATTTCCCTTCTTCTGCTGGTTTTGGGCTTCCTTTTCTGTTCTTTTTCCAAATCTTTTACCTATAAGGGTAGGTTGTATATCTGAGACCTTCCTCCCTTCTTTAGGAAGGCCTGGATTGCTAGATACTTCCCTGTTATAACCACTTTTGCTGCATCCCAGAGGTTTTGGATTGTTGTGTTATCATTTTTTTTGGCTTCCATGTATTTTTTTTTAATTTTCTCCTTAAATTCTTGGTTAAACCATTCATTCTTTAGTACGTGTTCTTTAATCTTCAAATATCCATGGTCTTTCCAAATTTTTCCTTGTGGTTGTTTTTGAGTTTCAAGCATTGTGGCCTTAAAATATGCATCATATGATCTCAAACTTTTTGTACTTGTTTAGAACTGATTTGTGACACAGTATGTGATCTGTTCTGTAGAATGTTCCATATGCACTCGAGAAGAATGTGTATTCTGCTGCTTTAAGATGAAATGTTCTGAACATATCTGTTAAGTCCATCCAGTCCAGAGTGTCATTCAAAGCCATGGTTTCCTTGTTGATTTTCTACTTAGATTATCTGTCCATTGCTGTAAGTGGGGTGTTTAAGTCCCCTACTATCATATGTTTTTATCAATGAGTTTCTTAATATTTGTGATTATTTGATTTATATATTTGGGTACCTCCAATTTGGGGGCACAAATATTTATAATTGTTTGATCTTCTTGGTGGATAGATGCTTTAATTATGATATAATGTCCTTCTTCATCTCTTATTACAGTTTTATTTTAAAATCTAGTTTGTCTGATAGAAGTATGGTTACTCCAGCTTTCTTTTGATGACCTTTAGTTTAATAGATGGTTCTCCATCCTCTTAATTTCAATCTGCAGGTGTCTTAGGTCTAAAATGGGTATCTTGCAAGCAGCATATAAATGGGTCTTGTTTTCTTATCCATTATAATATCCTTTATCTTTTGATTGAAGAGTTTAGTCAATTGGCATTTGAGTGAGTACTGAAAGACATGAATTTAGTGCCTTTGTGTTGCCTATAGAGTTGTTGTTTCTGATAATGTTCTCTGGAATTTTCCAGTCTTTGTTGCTTTTGTTATTTTGGTTTTGTTTCACTTTTCTCCACTCAGAGTTCCCCTTAAAATTTCTTGAAGGGCTGATTTTGTGGGCATGAACTCCTTTAAGTTTTTGTTTGTCTGAGAAACTCTATCTCTTCTTCTATTTTGAATGATAGCTTTCTGGATAAAGAATTCTTGGCTGCACATTTTTCTGATTCAGCACGTTGAATATATCCTCTCACTCCTTTCTGGCCTGCCAAGTTTCTGTGGATAGGTCTGTTGTGAACCTGACCTATCTTCCCTTATATGTTAAGGACTTTCATTTTCTGCTTTCATAATTTTGTCCTTCTCTGTGTATTTTGTGAATCCGACTATGATATGCATTGGTCATGGTAAGTTTGTGTTGAATCTAATGGGAGTTATCTGTGCTTTTTGGATATTGGTATCTGTGTCTTTCCCCAGATTAGGAAAGTTTTTGCTATAATTTTGCTCACGTAAAATTTCTGCTTTTTTTCTCTCTATTCATCTTCTGGATCTCCTAGGATTCAGATGTTATTCCTTTTTAATAAGTCACTGAGTTCTCTAAGTCTTATATCATGCATTTTTGCCTTTATTTCTCTCTTCTGCTTCACTATTCTCCATAATTTTGTCTTCTATGTCGCTGATTTGCTGTTCTGCTTCATCCTTCCTTGCCATCCTGGAATACATTTGAGGTTATATCTTGGTTATAGAAATTGTTCTTTTCATTCTGACTAAAGGTTACTTATAGCTCCATAATAAGAGATTCTATCATTTTTTTTTTCAACCTCAGCCAGTACTCTTATTATCGTAGTTCTAAATTCTAGTTCAGACATCTTGCTTATATCTGTGTTGATTAAGCCCCTGGTTGTCATTTATTCCCCTTCTTCCTTTTGGTATGAATACTTTTGTTTTGTCATTTTGCAGGAAGAAAAAAATTATACACACACACATATACATATATATACATATACATATTTGTATACATACATATATTATATATATATATATATATATATATATTTATATATAATGTAAAAACAAAACAAAAAATCAGATAAATGAAACTAGATCCTAGGTGTGTTTTGGTCTGCTCTTTGAAAGAAGCTTAGTAGAATAGAGAAAAAGGGGAGAGTAGTGTCAACATGGCAGAGTGTAGGAGGACCCAAAGTTCCCTGGTCCTTCCAACACAGCAGTGTTGAAGCCAGAGGACCTGAAATTCCAAGAGTCCAGGCTACAGAGTGACAGAGAAGTCAGAGACGTCTCCAGGGGCTCATGGGACAACATGGCAGGCCATAGGTGCATGACTGCAAACTGGGAGAAGTAAAATGGGTAGCATAGGCACAGAGGGGAGGGATCTCCTTCTGCAGAGAGACAAAAGGAAGGGAAAGATAAGCTGTGGAAGTGTAGGATTGTATTTGGACAAGAGAAAAATCATGGACTGGGGGTCAGAACAAATGGAGAAAAACCCAATTTCTAACTGCAGGCTTTCTCTGGACTGGGGCCAGCTGCCCTGTTCATGTGCCTGGGGAGGAGAAAAAAGGGAAAGAAAAGAAAGAAAAGAAAAAAAAGGTAAGAAAAATTTAAATATTTAATAAATTATATAATGAAATAGAATAAAGTGAAATATAGAAAATGGAATAGATTAAAAAATGAAAAAAGTAACAAAGGTTAAAATAATTTTATTTTTTTTTAATTTTTTAACATTTATTTATTTTTGAGACATAGAGAGAACATGAACAGGGGAGGGTCAGAGAAGGAGGGAGACACAGAATCCGAAACAGGCTCCAGGCTCTGAGCTGTCAGCACAGAGCCCGACATGGGGCTCGAACCCACAGACGGCGAGATCATGAGCTGAGCCGACATCGGATGCTTAACCGACTGAGCCACACAGGCACCCTTAAAATAATTTTAAAATTTAAAAATTTTAAGAAAGAAAATAAGTATAAAATTTTCTCTTTCTGTATCAAGAAAAATAAAAGGAAGGGGGAAAATAACCATTTTAAGAAAAACAGAAGCAATAAAAAAACAAAACAAACAAACAAACAAAAAAAACTAATAAATGAACCAGCAAACAGAATGAAGTTGCATCCAGTTTTCTTTACAACTCAAACTATGAAACATTCTATAGTCTGTACACTAAGCAGGTGGAGGGACTTGTGCTGGTCTTCTAGGGGATGTGCTTGGAGTGTGCAATTTAGCGGGATTTGGCATAAAAACTCCATTCTCCACTAGGTTGTGCTCCTTACTTATTCAGGTAGATCACTGTGTCCCACCATCACCTGTGCGCACATGTGTGTGTGTGGGAGAGGTAGAAATGGCTTTACTTAGCTCCCTAGTCTCTGGCACAGGAATTTCACATTCTCACTGAAATGCAATCAAGCACCCCTCCTTTGTCTCATGTCTCTGTCCACTCCTCCCCTCTATCTTGTTTGTATCCAAGCATCTACCTGCCAGGCAGCACCTCCCTACAGAGTTTTATTTCAGATGGGGTTGTGTTTCAAAACCCCACACTTCATTGACCACCCCCCCCAAGGCTTAGGCCTGCACCAACTCTCTGTGGGAGGGTCTAACTGAGCAATGGCTGGGTGGTAGCTTTCCCCAGAAAATGTTACTGTGTTTGCCCAGTGCAAGAAGTTCAGAGATTGTGGCAAATAACACACAGCCAGTGCTGGGTTTTGCCCCATTCTGGCATCTTTGTCCTATAATACCAGCAAAAGTGGCTGGTCTCCAGGGTCCACTGGGAACTTTGCTTGTTGGGAGGCCATATTGCCTCTACCAAATTCTCTCCAAGCAGGGGAACCACTTTGAAGAAAGCACTTTTGAAGACTGAGTTAAGAAGTGGACAGAACAGGGGCACCTGAATAGGTGAGTTGGTTAAGTGTCCGACTTTGGCTCAGGTCATGATCTCATGGTTTGTGAGTTTGAGTTGCACATGAGGCACTCTATTCTCAACACGAAGCCCACTTCAAATCCTCTGTCTCCGCCTCTCTCTGATCCTCCCTTACTCTTTCTCTCTCAAAACATAAGTAAACATGATTTTTTTTCCCAAAAGTGGACAGCACAAGGTATACAGGCATTTTGAAACCGAAATGCTACAAGTTCTCATAAAAGGTGAAAATTTATTCTATGATACAAAAGACGGAATTTAACTTGAATAGAGTTTCTGTGTTTATGAGGACTTAAAAAAAGAGCTAGCTTTGTTTTTTATTTTCCAAATAAATTGGATTTTTATAATTGGATTTTTAATTCCTTGAGTTTTATGATTAACTATGACATTTCATAATTCTAATATTTTGTAATTATATGAAACATCTGCAAGTTGCCATTGAGTCCAAGATTGGCCTATATTATTTGTGGAAAAGAAATAAAAAAGGATAGTCTATGCCTCCCACGAGATTTTTATGGTATAGTATGTGAATAAAGAGACACATTTACATATAAACCATGGAAAGAGGTAGAGTATAATAAATGACTAAAATATGAATAATGAAAGAATCATGACAATTTATAGAGAATGACATTTCTGTGAGGGAATCTTAGGAGGTTTCAATGAGGAATTGGCTTTTGATCTGAGCCTTGAAGAACGGATGAAGTTTTGTTAAATGAGTGTGCATAAAAGGGTATTTAGGTATCAAACCTTTGTCAGAGGCTTTGATGCTATGGTATTTTGTGTATATATTCAAAGTTCAGTATTACATCTGAATATTTTAATTATAATTTTTAATGAAATGGTATTAAAATCATTTGGGCTTATAGGTAATGTTGAACTATTAAAATGTATCCCAAGTGCTCTATTAATAAAGATATTACAACAGGACAATGTCCATGCTTTGGTCTGTTCTTTGTTCATTTTCCCCTATTTATTAAACTTTAACTGGAAGACTTTTGTAAAGAATAATCACTGTAAGTTACACACGCTTTTTAAAGAATGTTGTTAACAGTTTGATCACAATGGGGGTTTTATTTTTTCTTGTTATTTCAATAGGTAGATCCTGAAAGACAGTAAGAATTAAAATAGCACAAAAGCAAATTATTTAGTGTTTACCATGTATCAGCTGCTACGTTAAAAAAATTACATGAGTTATCTCATTTAAATCTGCTCAACAACCCTATGAGAAAATTAGATTTATATTTTTTATTTCACACATGGAGAAACTGAGGCAAAGAAAATTTCATTGAGTTGCCCAAAATCATAGAGCTAATATATGGCAGAGCAGAGTTGTTCTGATTCAATAATCCTCATATTTAACTAATGCCAATGATGTGCTCTTGTAGGGGCCAAGTACAGGCAGCCCCAAGATGGGCCACTTTGGCATGAACATTATTTTGAGTTAAAATAATCAAAACCCAGCAGGTTCAGGAAAAGCTCTTAACCTCCCTTTCAACTGCCTGTTTGTACCAAGGAAGGGAGCTATTAACAGAACTTCCTCTTTACCTAAAAAACTACATATTAAGGTGACCTTTGTTTTCCAAGCATCTCCTTTCACCTTCCTGCTAATGATCTTTCTCCCCTTTGTATTGTCAGACCCTACCCCCTTCTTAATTAAGTATCATGTTGCCTTGCTGTCTTTAGAATTTCCATGCCTGTGTGGATTCCTTGTGTAGGTATTATGAGGCTTGATTTTCTCCTGTTAATCGGTCTCATGTCAATTTGATTCCTAGTCCAGCTAGAAGAACCTTGAATTGTAGAAAAAAGTTATGCTTCCCCAACACTTTCATTATGTAGCTAGTAATAATCAATAATAATATCTATTATTTATTAAGACTTCACTATGTAGCAGGCATTATTTTAAGCATTTTACATCCATTATTTTATTTAATTTTCACAACTAACTAGTGACACAGAGATGATAATACCCATTTTATTGATAAGGCAAGTGAAAAATCAAAGAGTTTAAAGACTGTACCTAAATTCACAGTTAAGGAATTTTTGAAAAAAAAAACTCATTTTTTAAATTATATTTATTTATTTTTAATTATGCTATATACCTAATGTGGGGCTTGAACTCATGACCTCAAGATCAAGAGTTGCATGCTTCACTGGGTGAGTCTGCCATGTACCCCCAAGATCAATTACATTTTAATACAAGTGTTCTTAAGTACTTTTATTCATTGATTCACGTTCTATTTTGATTGACTTAATGTATAATATAAAACTTTCTTATGGTAATTAAAAATATAAATAAGCATGAGAAAGACTGGAGTAGAAAGTATAGGTATCAACATTACCATCACTAGATCCCACTGTTTAGGAAGTCTAGGCATGTCACACTCGTGTTAATTGTGTTATGATATAATTATTGTAGGAACCACTCTGTGAAAACCCTCAAGTCTAGTCTTGATGAAACAAATAGGGGTCATTCATAGAAATCATTTTAGCACTTTGTATTATCACATGAGAGATATACTAAAATTACATTTAACCAAGAATAAGAAATTAAGTAATCTCAAATTCATACAACAATGTGAAAACCAGGTTTCAGGTTATGAAGAGATATTACTTGCAAATCTTCATCCAAAAAAAAGAGAAATAATATACAATTGCATTGATAAGCTCTAAGAATTGAAGAGGAGCAGATTTTGCCACCTCAAAATATGACTTTTGGCATATTGATTAATTTAAGCTGGTTATTTAAAAAAAAAAGCAGTATACCTAGGAAATGCTCAGTAAATGGAATGAAAGTTACCTTTTGTAACAGACTTTTACATTTATAAGGAAAATCTTCATTTGGAAGGGTACACCCCGCTTGCCTACTGTACCAGGAAGAAGGGGTTGACTCAATCCCTAGAAACTCTTGTCAATGCAGAAGACAATGACTGAAATCTGCATAACAACCTTACCCTTGTTTACTGTACTTTATTTTAGTAACCTCCCATAACTGACTCCCCATCCTCAATATTATCTTTTGTTTTTAGCTGAAGATTGTATTTAAGATGATGGCTTTGGCCATTTTAAAGAGTTACTCAAATTTCCTAAGTCTGTCCCATGTATAAAGGAAGTATACATGTTATTAAACTTGTGTTAGTTTTTCTTCTGTTTATTTGTCTCATATCAATTTAAGTATTAAACCAGCCATAGGGCATAGATAGGAATAGGGGAAAACTTTTCTGCCCGGACAGAATCATAACACCTAATTTTAAATATATGCTAGAAAACAATTTCCTTCAACTGTCATGTTGACATTACATATAGTTTTGGTACCTACATTTCTTTCAGATGTAAATTGACTTGATATTTACTAAATATTATGAAAATTTTGTGTAAAAGGAAGATTCCAAGGTGCAGATTCACAAAGCAGAATATCTCAGAGATACCAAAGATGTTGAACAAACAGTTTTGGGTGTAAATTTTATTATTACATGACAGAATTTTTATTTTAGTTTTTGGCTCATTATTATAAAATTAAAAGTTTTTTTTTTTTTTAAATTTTTTTTTTCAACGTTTATTTATTTATTTTTGGGACAGAGAGAGACAGAGCATGAACGGGGGAGGGGCAGAGAGAGAGGGAGACACAGAATCGGAAACAGGCTCCAGGCCCTGAGCCATCAGCCCAGAGCCCGACGCGGGGCTCGAACTCACGGACAGCGAGATCGTGACCTGGCTGAAGTCGGACGCTTAACCGACTGCGCCACCCAGGCGCCCCTAATTAAAAGTTTTTTTTAAAGTTTGTTTAAATAAAACTACAACAAAGAGAAATTTTTGCCATTAGGCATTATATTCTGTATTGCATATGTACATTGCCCATCTTTTCTATTTAAACAATGTAAATTATATGTGTATTAGACAAAATATAACTATGAATATAATTTTTAGTGTAACTTGACTTCATAATACTAAGCATATATGTTGGATAAATGTATATTTTTAATTTTAACAAATTAGTATGTCATGGCAACTGGAAAAAAAATAAGAAATATGAAACAATTAGCTTGTTTACATTAAAAAATAATGTACTATTGTGAATTTTTAATGTGACCATTTCGAGACATTTTAAAAATGTGAGATTCAAAAGATAACCAGATAAACACATATCAAAACTCTAATGCACTTCAAAAGTTTGTCTCTACGTTAAATTTTTTAAAAAAAAAGAAAAGTTTAATTTTACAGTTATGGTCCCACCTGTCCTTGCTTCTTTTAAGGAAAAAATTGAATATTTAAAAATGATGATCACAAAGCTACTAAAAAACTTTACATTCTCAGAGATTTTCTTCTTGATTAGATATATTTATGAAAAAAACAAATTGACCCTTTTTCACAGTGAAGATTTATGTAAAAATCAGGAACACAAATATAGGTAGGGGAAGAATCAAGATTTTACTTCATAGGTTTAAAATACATACGATTCCCTGTAAACTCCTATAAAATGTCCACATTTTTAAAGTTAAACAGTTAGTTCCAAGAACTTTGGGGGGGGGGGAGGAAAGGGGAAAATAAATTTGCACGAAATTTGCATTTAAGTTGAGAAAGTTTTAAAGCTAAATAATGTAGAATTGAAACTTATGCTCAGTCTGCTATCTTTACACATTCTAGCAAGACACCTTAAGTCTTATTGATGAGAACATGCTTAAGAAAACCTTTGAAAAAGAAAAAGTAATAATGAAATATTGACTGTTTTAATGTAAACTTCGTACTGAAGAGATATGCCATTTGGTCCACAGGGTATTATTACTGTGATTAGAAGGTAACCAGTTTCATAGAGTAGCTTCACAAAGCATCATTTAAAGCTCATTACTGTCTGTATATTAATATATTTATGCAGATTCTCTCTTTCCCTCCATCATTTCATCTGGCATATTTTTGGTAAGTGAAAATTGTTTTATTCACCACAGTTTATGTACTTATTTTGATGATAGATAGATTTAATATTACTTTCAGGATAAATAACTAGAATGGCATATATTGAGTTGCAACCTGATACAGAAAACCTTTTAAGTAAAGCTTGGCCACCAACTTTTTCAACAGTGGAAAAAGTCATTTTGGTAGTTTTTTAAATCCTCAATTCCTAGTACCATGGGTGGTAGAAAATTGAGTCATTTTTTAAATAATTTTTTAATGTTTATTTCTGAGAGAGAGACAGAGCATGAGTGGGGAGGGGCAGGGAGAGAGAGGGAGACACAGAATCAGAAGCAGGCTTCAGGCTCTGAACTGTCAGCACAGCGCCCGATGCAGGGCTCGAACTCAGAAACCATGAGATCATGACCTGAGCCAAAGTCGGTCGCTCAACCAACTGAGCCACCTAGGTGCCCCAAGTCATTTTGTTCTTACAACAGTCTGTATTTTCTATCTCAAGATACTATTTGATTTCTTCATATATAACTTGTTTTATTCATACACATCCATAAATATTGATCAGTTTTTAGTTATTTGCTTACATGTTTATCATGTATCTCTATCATGGTCAGCAAATGCCATAAGATCAGAGATCTCTCATGTTCACTGTTGTATATTTAGCACCTAATACAATGATGAAACATTACAGGCATTGAATAAGTATTTGTTGAATGAATGAGTGAATGGATATAAGCTACTATGAGCAAAAGAGACAAGATGATTTTCAAAGCAAGACTATCAATGGTAGCAGTATAGCTAGACTACAAGTATGGATAAACAGTTAATTTTGGTTCACATTTAATAAAATGTGTAGTCCAAATATATTGAAGACATTCATTTTTGCTTCTTTACATGGGTATAATATTAAACATGCATGTACAAGGTAGCTTAATAACACATCTGTCAACTTGGCTGCCTTTGTCTTTACCCTTGAGATATTATTTAGCTTTCAGTGGTCTTACTAACAGTCATAGTCAGTACTTGGCAGGCCCTACAATAATATAGGTCTTTTAAGAAAATGAGTAGCTAGCAAGAAATTTGTTTGAAAAATAAAGTTTATTTGTTTTTATTAAGCATATGTTTTTCCTCCCTTCATCCAAATGTTTCATTAAAAATTTCAGTAAAGGAGTACAAAATGAAATGAATTGATAACAGCATCAAGGATAAGAGGAGTATTTGAAGTATATGTACATTTCTGGATTATGAAAGGCAGATAAATCTTGTCGATAAACCATATCAAGAACTACTGTCCAGTATAGACAGGAGAAAGCTACAGACTAGGTGGTAGTGTGATAAAAAAAAAAAAGTAATGATAAGTGGGGTAATTTTTAAAATGATAATTTTGTTTTGCTTAAAGCAGTCGTAACCTCCATATATGACGTTATGAAATTTAACCTTTGGTTAAAATCAGAGATATAAATAATAAAAAAATAAGACAATCTTCCTGTAAATATCTGGTTATGTGAATATGGATACTGAAATCTCACAAGAAAGTCTTCCTAATTTTATAATATGAAGTGCGAGTGTTTGCTCACTTTCAGTCACTAACTGTAAAATAAAGGCAGTATGCCCATTATGTACTCTCCCTGCATACATTGATTGGATAGTGACCTCTACCACTCAGAGGAGAAAACTGTTCTGGGAGCAGCCATAAATAAACACAGAGGAAATTGATGCTACCTGATTATCCATTGACATATATAAATGAACCACTAAGAATCAGTATGTCTTTGAAGAAAACCATTTTCCCCCTTTTGATAGCACCAACATGATCATATGAAATGATTGATCTTACAAGAATCACATCAAATGTAAGGAACACATATCTCTGGCCTCAAAAATATGTAAGAAATAATAATACAGTCCGTGAAATGAGAACAGGCTATTAAGAAAAACGAGCAAATACAAAACAAAAAGATGCCTTAGAAATTAAAATTTATAATTACCAAATAAAAAAAAACAATATAAGAATTAGAAGAAAAAAGTGGAAGCACAGAAAAACAGAAACTGTTAATGGTGGGAAATTCTGCATTGTGTGAATAGAGGTCTTAGTGCTTGGATTCCCCATGAAAGATTTGCATGAGGATCCTTGCTTGAAAAAAGACAGCCAGAAAGGAAGTAGGAAGCACAAAGCAGTTTATTAAGGACAGTACACTCTCAAGGTGGGAGAATGGGCAGGCCCAGAGGTGGCAACTGTCCTGGGATTAGGGTTTTTTTTTTATGTTTGCATAAAATATGGGTCATAGCTAGAGTAATCTCTAACTGAGGTTGTTTCCAATCATCTAAGGGACTCCTCCTAGCAGTCAGGAAGGGGAGTTTTTGACCCTACAAGGTTCTTACCAGAACTGTCATGGCCATCTTCCCTCACTGTGGGGAATTGAAACCACAATGTAAATATATTATAATGAAGCTATAGGTTACCCAGGGACAGAGGTGGAAGAGGAGAGTGCATATTATGTACCTATGGCTCTTGGTCTGTCGATTCCCAGTGTTGGAAGCCACTAAACCAAGATGTTGAAAACCACAATGTCAGGGTGTTGTGCTCTCAGGCTTCTAATGTGTAAATTATTTATCATTGCACTTGCGTCTAGCTCATGTCTAACTGCCTACTCTATTATTCTCCCCTCAAGAACTCGGGGCTCTGAAATGTTTCAGGCAAAAGGATGAAGTTTTGCTTCTGTAGCTGCTTCCTGCTAAAAAGGAGCAAAATTTTCATCAGAGTCCTATTCCTTACTATCTGTCTGGAGCACTGAGAGGTGATATGCTTAGGTGAAATAGGGCTTATGCCTTGATCCTGAGAGGCTTGAACACTTTGGTCCAGAGTCTATGATAGCTTAGATGTCCTCTTGATAAGGGTTGATATACTTGTAGTCAGAGCTGAAGTTGGACCCATCCAATATGAAAGGAGATGAACTTATTTATCAGGTTAAGACATGGCCCAAAATGCAGAGAAAGGATTAAAATGATGTTACTTATGGAAGACTCTGTGTTATGTGAATGGAGCTTTTGGTTCTTGGATTCCCCATGAAAGATTTACATAAATATTCATGATCCAATAAAGGCAGCCAGAAAGAGTAACAAGCACAAAGCAATTTATTAAGGACAATAGTCTGAAGATGGGAGAGTGGGCAGACCCAGAGGTGACAGCTTCATTGAGGCTACAAAGGTCTTTTCTTTTTATGTAAGTAGGGGTCTTGTGTTATGGACAAGGTGGACTGTAATGGAGGGTGCTTCCATTCATTTGGAGGACTCTTCCCATTGGTCCAGAGGAAAAGTTTTGATCCTATAAGGTTTGTCATGACAGCTTTCCCCCATCAGGGGGGTCAAAACTGTAATGAGTCTAGGGATTCTCTGGGGCAGAGGTGGAAGAGGAGAGTACATGTTCTGCACCTGTGGCTCTTGAGATGTCAGCTTCAGGGTCTTGGAAGCCTGAAGGCCAGGATGTTGAGAGCCACAGTGTCAGGATGTTGTTCCTCCAGGCTTCTAATCTGTAACTTATCTATCATCGCACTTACCTCCAGCTAATGTCTGTTTATTCTATCAAAACAAAATGTCAGAAATTGAAAATATGAGAGAAAGGAAATAAGTCAGTGCAATTGTTCCATCATTTATTTGGAATTCTGGAGAAAATAGCTAAAACAAGCACAGGTAACAACCAAATAAATAGTGGAAGAACATTTTCTAGAAGAAAATGTCCTAGAGTTAAAACAAGGCCTAAATTTGCCGATTTAATGGACTTCACATAAAGAATAAAATTCAAACATCAAGAACGAAAAGGATATTTGAATGTATACCAAGATAAAAAAAAATAAAAGAATATAAATCAAATTGGCATCAGAGTTCTCATTAGTTACACTAGAAGGTAGAAGAAAATGAAACAATGCATTGAAGTTATGAAGGAAAATGATTTTGAACTTGGGATTTTGTAGCTCATTAGATAAGCATTTAGATACAGGGGAAAATATGTTTTCAAACATATATGTCGTATGTGGGCCTATGGTATTTCTCATTTTCTTATGGAGTAAGAAAAAATTAAGAATTTAACATTTTCTTGGAGTTAAGGAATATTTGCCTTTTTTCCAAGAATTTAGAATGAGTTTTAAAAAATAAAATTTTAATAAACACACAAAGAATGTAAGTCAATGTTTTGTGTGCTGAAAAACAACGTCAAACCAGCCTTTCTGTGTTGTATTCCTGGCGGGGTCACTTCTCATCTATTTTTTACTTGTGTAAATTTCTTAATTGGGCCTTCGTTTCTACATCACCTTCCATATAATATGGGGATAATAACCTGATATTAGCTTTGTATTTTGACTATATACCTGTCAGCATTGTTGTGATCATACAATAATATAATCCATACAAGGTGCTTAAGAGTACCTTACACAATGTAAATATTCAGTAGAGGTTAAGTACTATTATCTATTTTTAAGATGAGCTCAAACAACAAAAAATAATCAGCAACAAAATGATTTTCATTTTTTTCATAAAATGACCATTTAGGAATCAAGGCAACCATGATGGTGCTGTATTCTTATTTTTTTCCAGTGTGTTTATAATTACAGATCATCCTTGACTTATGATGAGGTTATGTGCTGATAAACTCATTATGTTAAAAATATCATAAGTAAAACATTCATTTAATACATCTAACCTACCAAACATCATATATTAGTCTAGACTACTTAAATGTACTTAGAACACTTACATTAGCTTATAGTAGGGCAAAACTATCCAACACAAATTATATTTTAAAATAAATATTGAATATCTTACATAATTCATCGAATACTGTACTAAAAGTGCAAAACAGAATGATTGTAAGTATATTGGTAAGTACGATATTGTGGCTAACCGGAAGTGTTGGCTCACTGGTTCTGCCAAGCATCATAAGAATATTGTACTGCATTGTTGCTATTTTGGAAAATGATCAAAATTCAAAATTTGAAGAACAGTTTCTACTATGAAAAGACATATGCTGAAACATGCTAAGTCAGGGACAGTCTATATATTAGATGGAAACGTTGTGTGATGAAAGCCTATGGATGGCCTGATGCATTTAAAAGTTGCTTTATTATAATAATCCTAAAATTTGTATGGAACCAGAAAAGACCCCGAATAGCCAAAACAATCTTGAAAAAGAAAACCAAAGCAGGAGGCATCACAATCCCAGACATCAAGCTATACTACAAAGCTGTAATCATTAAGACAGTATGGTACTGGCAAAAGAAGAGACACTCAGATCAATCGAACAGAATGGAGAGCCCAGAAATGGACCCACAAACGTATGGCCAACTAATCTTTGACAAAGCAGGAAACAATATCCAATGGAACAAAGACAGTCTCTTCAGCAAGTGGTGCTGGGAAAACTGGACAGCAACATTCAGGAGAATGAACCTGGACCACTTCTTTACACCAAACACAAAAATAAACTCAAAATGTATGAAAGACCTAAATGTGAGACAGGAAGCCATAAAAATCCTTGAGGAGAAAGCAGGCAAAAACCTCTTTGATCTTGCCCGCAACAACTTCTTACTCAACACATCTCCAGAGGCAAGGGAAACAAAAGCAAAAATGAACTACTGGGACCTTATCAAAATAAAAGCTTCTGCACAGCAAAGGAAACAATCAGCAAAACTAAAAGGCAACTGACAGAATGGGAGAAGATATTTGCAAATGACATCAGATACAAGGTTAGTATCCAAAATCTATAAAGAACTTATTAAACTCAACACCCAAAAAGCAAATAAAGCAGTGAAGAAATGGGCAAAAGACATGAATAGACACTTCTCCAAGGAAGACATCAGATGGCCAACCGACACATGAAAAAATGCTCTACATCACTCATCATCAGGGAAATACAAATCAAAACCACAATGAGATACCACCTCACACCTGTCAGAATGGCTCACATTAACAACTCAGGCAACAACAGATATTGGTGAGGATGCAGAGAAAGAGGATCTCTTTTGCATTGTTGGTGGGAATGCAAGCTTATGCAGCCACTCTCGAAAACAGTATGAAGGTTCCTCAAAAAGCTAAAATTAGAACCACCCTACGACCCAGCAATTGCACTACTAGGCACTTATGCACAGGATATAGGTGTGCTGTTTCGAAGGGACACATGCACCCCAATGTTTATAGCAGCACTATCAACAATAACCAAAGTATGGAAAGAGCCCAAATGTCCATTGATGGATGAATGGATAAAGAAGAAGTGGTATATATATACAATGGAGTATTACTTGGCAATAAAAAAGAATGAAATCTTGCCATTTGCAACTACATGCATGGAACTGAAGGGTATTATGCTAAGTGAAATTAGTCAGAGAAAGACAAAAATCATATGACTTCACTCATATGAGGACTTTAAGAGACAAAACAGATGAACATACAGGAAGGGAAACAAAAATAATATAAAAACAGGGAGGGGGACAAAACAGAAGAGACTCATAAATATGGAAAACAAACAAAGTGTTACGGGAGGGGTTGTGGGAGGGGGGATGGGCTAAATGGGTAAGGGTCATTAAGGAATGTACTCCTGAAATCATTGATTCACTATATGCTAACTAATTTGGATGTAAATTTTTAAAAAAATTAAAAATAAAATTAAAAAAATTTGCTTTCTTATATTTTGGTGTTAGTTACTATTTTTTATTTCCTGATATTTATTATTCAAGCTCATTGGACATTTTATTACAGTAATATAGTAGTGGCTGTTTTCATTATGTAAATATAATAATTGATACATTTATAATTGATCACATTCTGTTGTGTCATACCTAATATTTGTCAATAGGGCATTTTTGGAAATATTGTCTTTTTTTTTACTGTTTGCTGTACTTAGGACTTCCAGTACTATGTTAGGTAATAGTGGTGAGACTAGACATCTTGTCTTGTTCCTGACCAGTTTTCCCCATTGAGGATGATATTAGATTTGGGTTTTTCATATATGACATCTATTATGTTGAGGTGTGTTCCCTCTAAACCTACTTTGTTGAGGTTTTTTTTTATCACTAATGGGTACTGTACTTTGCAAAAGCTTTTTCTGCATCTATTGAGATGATCATATGGTTCTTATACTTTCTTTTATTAACATGTAGTATTATGTTGATTGATTTGTCAATATTGAACCACCCTTTCAAACCAGGAATAAATCCCACCCACTCATGGTGAATGATACTTTTAGGGCATTCTTGGATTCAGTTTGCTAGTATTTTACTGAGAACTTTTGCATTCATCAGGGACATTGACCTGTAGTTCACTTTTTCAGTGGAGTATTTTTCTGGTTCTGGAATCAGGGTAATGCTGGCCTCATAGAAGGTGTTTGGAAGTTTTGCTTTGATTTCTACTCTTGGAATAGTTTGAGAAGAATTGATATTAACTCTTATTTAAATATTTGTAGAATTCCCCTTGGAAGCCATCTGGACCTGGAATGTTATTTCTTGGTTGTTTTTTGATTACTGATTCAAAGTCTTTGCTGGTTATTGGTCTGTTCAAGTTTTCTCTTTCTTCCTGTTTCAGTTTTAGTAGTTTATATGTTTCTAGGAATGTATTCATTTCTTTCAAATTGTCCAATTGTTGTCAAATAATTTTTCATAATATTCTCTTATAATTGGATTTCTGTGGTATTTTTAATCATCTATTGAGTTGTATATATTGAGATAATGTGTTTTGTAATTATTAAAAATGGGAATCTATGTTAATACTTTAATTTTCAAATTTTGGCTTTAAAATATCAGATAGTGCCCTTGGATTACCACATCCAATCCTTGAAAGTTTCAAGGAAAGGCAATTAATATTCCATGAACAACTATCATATGACATTTTATGTTAACTTGAAGAATTAGATATAATTTTCTCTTCCTGTAAAGAAAAAAATTACATAAAATTTATCAAAACTACATTAAATTAATACTGACCTATTCCCCAAATAATGCTGTTCTTTTTTTTTTAATTTTTTTTTCAACTTTTATTTATTTTTGGGACAGAGAGAGACAGAGCATGAACGGGGGAGGGGCAGAGAGAGAGGGAGACACAGAATCAGAAACAGGCTCCAGGCTCTGAGCCATCAGCCCAGAGCCCGACGCGGGGCTCGAACTCCCGGACCACGAGATCGTGACCTGGCTGAAGTCGGACGCTTAACCGACTGCGCCACCCAGGCGCCCCATGCTGTTCTTAATAAGAGGATTAGAATTGAACAACTTTCATTTATTTTAAAAATAAAGAATTAATGGCTTAGCTAATGAATGTCTTCAAATAGTTCAACCATCTATATTTCAAGTCTAGAAGAGGGGGACTGTCATTGAGAGTTACCAGTTTATGCTTCACCTTTTAAGACAGAAAGTAGAAATAGTGTATGAAAAAAAGGTGTGATATAGTCAAATAAAGCAGCAAAATTATGCCCATTATTTGTATATAATACTTACATTTGTTACAGCTTACATATAGTACTTCCCTCTTAGGATCTCTTTTGCTGCATCACAGAGGTTTTGGACTGTTGTAAGTTCATTTTAATTTGTTTTCATGTATTTTTAAATTTCTTCTTTGATTTCTTGGTTGACTCATTCATTGTTTAGTAGCATGTTATTTAACCTCCATGTATTTGTGGTCTTTCCAAATTTTTTCTTGTGGTTGACTTCAAGTTTCATACCATTGTGTTCAGAAAATATGCATGGTGTGATCTCAAATTTTGTATTTATTGAGACTTGGTTTGTGACCTAGTATGCCATCTATTCTGGAGAGTGTAAAATGTGTATCCTACTTGTGTATTCTACTATGTCTATTCTGTTTTTCGACATAATGTGCTGGGGTGGGGAACTAAGATGGTAGTGTAATAGGAGGACCCCAGGCTTGTTTCATCCCTCCAACACAGCTCAGTAACTATCAAATCATTCTGAATACTCAAGAAACTGACCTGAGGACTGATAGAAGAAACTACACAACTAGAGGGAAAGAAGAAGCCACATTGAGGAAGGTAGGAAATGCAGACACATGGTTTGGGGGAGAAGCAGATCATGGGTGCTGCGGTGGGGAGGGAGTCCTGATGGCAGAGAAAGGCAACAGAGAGTGGATTGCACAAGGATATGCAAAAGGAGAACATTTCCCAAAAGCCATTGGTTGGGGAAATGAGAGGGGCTAAATTCCATCAATTTTTACAACCAGCAGGGCTCAAAGATGGGGGTTTCAGATGTCCCCAGGCTTGGCTGTGATAGAGACTTGAACATGCTGCCCTACTCTTGGAGTGGAGGTAGGCAAACAACCACAGAGCAGACTGCACAATATGAAGATCACCTAAAGAGCATGGGGAGAGGTACTTCATACTTTTTGGGATACATCTGTGAGAGGTGGCATTGCCACTAACTGGTGGTGTCACTGCCCTCCTACAACCCTTAGCTTAGGTGCAAAGACACCTGCTGAGAGAAATTAACTAAGACATTCCTGTTTAGCCTGATTGCTTAAAATCCCATGCCCCTACAATCTGGTGAAACTGCCTTTAGTGGCCACACCTGCATTAGTCCCAACATGGGAAACCCTATCTCAGAGGACCAGCAAAGGTCCCTGTCCCACCAGGTCCCTGAAGTTTGGAATTTTAAAAGTCAGCAGACCTGGCTAGAGTAGAACACAAGGTGTGGTACACTGCTCCAGGCAGGCATGTAACCCAGAGACACACATGTGAAATCAGTGATCTGAACAAGGCCTGTGAGGCACAAGGGTAAATTATTTGATTCTCTGAAACTGCTTTTCTAAGAGCAGGAAACACTGACTTCCCTCTCTAAGGACAACGGAGCTGGCTGGTGGCATTTCCTTTCCCTGCCCCTCAGCAAAACTCCACCTCAGTAAACAGCACAGCACCAACATGGCTGCCTAAACTGCTTATACCAAGTCCTGCCACCCTATGCCCTGCTGATACTGCTTTTCCAGGACAAGTGTGCCTAAGGACCAGTGCAGCAGGCCACTCCTCCAGAAGACCACACAAACCCCTGCATGCACCATGTCTACTAACCACAGAGTTCTGCAAAATATCCATTCTAGTGGAAATAGCATCAGATCTCTTTTAACAAAAAGATCAGAGCACACTTAGTTAAAACTTGACATACTCTGGCCAAGGTCCAAACACTCAACACTGCAGGAAAAACAGAAAGTCTGCAGGAGGCTGACCTGAAGAATAGACCAAGCATAAAATGGCAACAGAGTGCACATAGTACAAAACAGAGTCATTTCCTGAAGGGGCAGGCCCTGGACATAATATGATTTCTTCTTCATAAAGTCATTATTCTCAGGAACAAGAAACATAAGAGTTTTTCCTAACACAGAGAAGACAGAGACCTAGACAAAATGCCAAGATGCAGGAATTCATTCCAAAAGAAATAACAAGAAAAGGTCATGGCCAGGTATGTAATTGAAACAGATATAAGTAATGTGCCTAATCTCAAATTTTAAGCAACAAACATAAGATACAATCCAGGCTTGGCAAAAACATGAAAGACATTAGGGAGACCCTTACTGCAGAGATAAAAGCTGAAAACCAATCAGGCTAAAATAATACAATAACTGTGATTCAAAATGAACTGGGGATAATGTCAACAAGGTTGGAAGAAGCAGAGGAATGAAAAAGTGATATAAAAAATAGAACTATGGGAAATAAGGAAGCTCAAAAATGAGAGGAAGAAAAATCTTGGATCAAAAAAGGAGACTTCGGGAACTCAGTGACTCCATCAAGTATAATAACATTTGTATCATAGGATTCCCAGAAGAAAAAGATAAAGAAAAGGGGGAAGAAAATTTATTTGAAGAAATTATAGCTGAAAACTTCCTTAATCTGGAGGAAGTAAACAGACATCCACATTAAAGAGGCACAATGAACTTGTCATAAATATTTATAAACCCAACAAAAGTAGGCCAACACAAAGAAATATGATAATTGAATTAGAATATTGTAGTTAAACTATATTTTAAAAAGACTATAACAAGAGTTGAAGAAGGGCACTATATCGTAGTAAAGGGACAATCCAACAAAAAGATCTAACGATTGTAAATATTTATGCTACCAAGTTGGGAGCACACAAATATTTAAAACAATTAATAACAACATAAAGGAACCCATTGATAACAATTCAAATAATACAGACTTCTTAGTCTGTAACACCACTTACATCAATGGACAGATCTTCTAAGCAGAAAATCAATAAGGAAACAATGGCTTTGAAAGACACACTGGACCAGATATACTCAAAATTTCATTCAGAAAGTTCCATCCTAAAGCCACCAAGTGCACATAGGACATTCTCCAGAATAGATCACATAGTAAGTCAAAAATCAGTCATTAACAAGTACAGATTTAGATCATATCATGCATATTTTCTGAACACAGTGGTATGAAACATGAAGTCAACCACAGGAAAAAAAAAATGGAAAGCAAACAAATAGATGGAGGTTAGAGAACATCCTACCAAAAAATGAATGAGTCAATCATGAAATTAAAGAAGAAATTAAAAATTAATGGAAACAAATGAAAATAGCAACACGATGGTCCAAACCTTTTGGGATGCACCAAAAGTGGTCCTAAGAGGGAAGTATATAGCAATACAGGTCTACCTCAAGAAGCAAGAAAACTCTCAAATAAGCAACCCAACCTTACACGCAAAGGAGATAGAAAAATAACAACACCTGAAGCCTAAAGTCAGCAGAAGGGACATAATAAAGATAAGAGTAAAAATAAATGATAGGGAAACAAAAAAGAAAAACAAAAACAAAAACAAGTAGAACAGATCAATGAAAACAGGAGCTGGTTCTTTTGAAAAAACCAACAAACAACAACAACAAAAAAAAAACAAAAAAAGCATACATACATACAATGGAATACTACTTAACCATAATAATGAATGAAATCTTGACATTTGCAACAATGTGGAAGGAGCTAGAGAATGTTATGCCAAGAGAAATAAGTCAGTCAGAGAAAGACAAACACCATATGATTCAACTCACATGTGGAATTTAAGAAATAAAACAGATGAGCATAGAGAGGAAAAAAAAAAGAGGCAAACCATTAAACAGTCTCTTAACTATAGAAAACAAACTGAGTTTCTGGAGGGGAGTTGGACAGTAGGATGCATTAAATAAGTGATGGGTATTAAGGATGGCACTTGTAATGAGCACTGGGTGTTTTATATAAGTGATGAATCACTAAATTGTACACCTAAAACTTATATTACACTGTATGTTAACTACCTGGAATTTAAATAGAAACGTGGAAAAAAAGGAGGGGGATGTTCTGAATATATCTGTTAAGTCTGTTCTAGTCTATTATGTTATTCAAAGCCATGGTTTCCTTATGGATTTTGTGCTTACATGATATATCCACTGATGTATATAGGATTTTAACATCTCCTACTATTTTTGTACTGTTATCAATAACAATTATTGATTTATATATTTGGGTCCTTTCATGATGGCTTTATAAATATTTACAATTGTTAAATCCTCTTATTGTATAGTCCTCTTTATTACAATATAGTGCCTTTCTTCATCCCTTACTAAATCTTTGGCTTAAAATCTAGTGTGTTTGACATAGATAGTGCTACTACTTCTTCTGGGATCTCTATATTTTGAATGTATGTTTCCTGCTCCTGAGAGTAATGGCTTTATGAAGAAGAGGTCATGTAATGTCCAGGGCCTGGTGTTTCAGGAAGTATCTCTGGTGTGTGCTGCTTGCATTCTGTTGTTGTGTTTTCACTGTTCTATGCTTCAGGCCAATCTGCAAAGACTATCTTTGCCTGAAGTGGGCCATGTTTGCTCCTTTGCTAGAATGTCGTGAGTTTTACGTAGCTGTGCTCTGGTCTGCTTGTTAAATGAGACCTGGTAGTACTTCAACTAAAACTGATGCCCTGGAGAACTCTCTGGTTGGGAAACATTTTCTGAGCAGGTGTTTTCTACTGGTCTTCTCAGAAAGATGCCCACTGCACTGAGAGTGAGGCAAGCTTGACCTAGAATGGCAGTGATGTCAGAGCATAGGGTTGTGGGTCTTGATATAAGCAAGACAGTTAGCCAGTGTCAGTGCTGTGCTGCTTCCCACAGGTGGCCCTTTGTTTATGCTGAGGCACAGGGGCAGGAAATGTGGCTAGTCAGCTACTTTGTCTCCAGAGAGAGGTCTCTATGCATGCTTTATCTCAGGAAAGTACTCTAAGAAGAGTGAATAATCTGCCCACTGTGTGTCCCAGGTTTCTCAGATAGCTGTTTCCACACTGTATGCCTCCAGTTGTTTTCCTGCCTTTTCTCCAGGAGCAGTCCAGTGTCTTCCATGGTCTAACTCAGCCAAACCTGATGACTTTTAAAACTCTAAGCTTTAAGCCATGATGGTTCCAAGAACTCACAGAAATCAGCCTCTCTTCTTTTCTCAGCCAATGGCTTTGGGGAAATGTTCTTGTGCATTCTCCTGTGTGGTCTTCTTTCTCTTGTCTTTCTTCATGACCATGGCTTCCTAATCTCCACAGCACCCATGATCCTATCTCCCCTAAACCATGTCTCCACTCTTCTTACCTTTTTTTGATGTGGTTTATTCTTTCCCTTTAGTTGTGGCGTTTGGTTTTTCAGTCTTCATGTTGATTTCTGGAGTGTTTAGAATGATTTGATAGTTATCTAGTTGCGTTCATGGGACAAGGTGAGACTAAGGTCCTCCTAGTCCACCACCATCTTCTCAAACACCAAGATTGTGCCGATATATTTTTCTGTGGTGTTGGTTGTGATCTCTCCTCTTTAATTTGTGATTTTATCTATTTGGGTGCTCTCTCTTCTCTTTTTGAGAAGCCCACATCAACTTCTTACTTGACCCATTTCTAGAGGCAAGGGAAATAGTGTAAGAATTTCATTTTAGGTCATTATTTCACATTACAAGTTCTTGTAAGTATTTTACTTTATAACAGGTTAATGTTAATTTTTAGAACAATGACATTTTTAAGGTACAGTAAACTAAAGATATTCTAAAAAAATCTTAGACCATTTCTCTGGTGAGACCAGATATTTGGTAATATACTTGGCAGAAAGTATTTGTAAAACATAGCTTTATTTGTGCAATGAACACCATTTTGCTCAAAGAAGACATCATTTCTATATGAAGAATGGCAAAATGTTCTCTGGTATCAAATAAACTAGGTGACTGTCTTTTAATATGTTCTAATTTGTGTGCTTGGCTGGGAGGTAAGGATGGAAATAATCATTATGAAATTTTTGTGAGGTCAGATAACCATTCCATTTCTGAGCAATGGGTTTCATTTTGTCATTTACTTGGTTAAATTCCAATGAAGTAAAGTTTACTGTATATTATTTAGTATGCTTTTGCTGGGAAAATTTTTAGTAAAGAAACACCATTGTCTAGAAATAGCTTATTATCAAAAACAAAAGTGTACTCATTAAGTTTTGAATCTGAAGATATTTCTTTTAGCAAGCTATTCTGTTAAAGGATAGTGCTATTGAGACCCTTGTATCTCTAGCAAACAAAACCATTCACAGTTATAGTGAATGGAAAATTAAAAAAAATATTTGCACATTGTAATATAGAGAGATGTAAATTCATTATACCTTTGTAAGTTGCCTCTATAATATAGTTATATAAAAGCATGATTATCAACTTTGAATTGATAATTATTAAATTTAGTGCAAGAAAGAAAAAAAATGAGGGTCATATCGTGATGTTTTGACCATGATGTTATTGATTAAAGTCAGAGGGTGTTCTGTGTATAAAATGATAACAATCTATCAACTTTGATATTTTGATTTAACTGGAAACTTCAACTTTGTCTTCTGTGATATACAGAAAGAGTGATACCTGAATAAATTTTCTGAAGAAAAACTACATTTTAAAAATACATTTTACCTTGTACATCCTTGTGACAAGATTATTACTCAATCATTTTTCCTTTGATCGGGAGTACATTAATAATGGATATTGTTATTTGTTTGCTTCTCATATCATATTGTATATAGATATTGTATATCATTCTTTTTGTAATATAAACATTCTTGTATTTGTCATTGAAAGTATTATCTATCAGAACTTAGAGTGGTTATCTCCAGCAAACAGAGAGCTATTTTGCTAGCTATACATGCTTAATGGTTCATAAATGTCTGCAAAATAATGCTCTTGTTTCCTTATCCTACTTGTTTACTTTCATCCCTACTAGTTATTCTTTAAGGTATCTTATATAATGCAAATTAGTAATTCTATATCCCTGAACTGGAGTGTTGAATTTACATTAGATTATCTTGCTGCCTATACTATAACCATTTCTCAGATACTTTAAAATAAAGTGGTCCAGTTTTCAAATAAATTCTAATATCACAGTTAAAAGAAGGGTGTAGATGTGTATTATCTTCTGTACATAATTTTGACCATGGAAAATAAATCTATTGTCAAAATTAAGTTAAAAACAACAAAAGTTATTTAAAAATAAATAGAAAAGACAGTGTTTCACAAAGAACTCTCAGAAAACCTATCTTTTATACCATTTTAAAACAAATACAGCAAATGTAATAATTACCTTGCAATTGAAACCTTGTTTATTTGACATTGCTATTTCAGAAAACAAATCTCAGAATCCAGATTACTGGCACAAAATTCCTCCCCCATAAAATCTTTCTACTTTCAGTAAATAAGACCCCATTTCCAGTTTATGTCAATCAGAATTTTTCTACCCTCTGTCCAGAATTCTTGGGTCAGGGCATGTAACCTAAGCTGGCTCAAGCAGGGGGAAATGCTGTGACAGAATATTTTTGTTATTGTCTAGAAAATGTGCTTTGCATTGTGAAGCCTGGAATTGCAGTAGCCATTTCACTACCATGAACTAAAGCAGCCTGAGTACAAGGTAAACACACGAAAAGAGGCAGAGAAATGCTGATCAGATCACACCTGAAGACTATCTTACTTTGTACTTTTAGTTTACAGGAGTCAAAAAAATCCCCTTATTTGTTTAAAGACTGTGAATTATGTTTTCTGTTGCTTACAACATAGAGTCTTAACTGCTTCAGAAGATGTAAACCCCATGAAGTTGGTGAATGATGATTTTCCTGGTGATTGGATATGGTAAGAACTGAAGCTAAAGAAAGTTCAGTTTTCAGAAAAGCTGTATCATCTTTCATAAAGAATCATTCTGGGGTCATTTGCAGATTACCAAAGCATCATCACCATTACCACAAATGATCAGAGGAATAAATTAGAAGAAAAATAAGGATCCAAAGACTAGGAAAGCTTTTGAATCATGAAATCAGATTTTAAAGTGAGACTCGTTGGGGTGCCTGGGTAACTCAGTCAGTTGAGCATCCGACTTCAGCTCAGGTCATGATCTCGCAGTTGACGAGTTTGAGCCCCACGTCAAGCTCTGCGCTGACAGCTCATGCCTGGAGACTGCTTTGGATTCTGTGTCTCCCTCTCTTTCTGCCCCTCCCCCACTCTTGCTCTGTCTCTGTCTCAAAAATAAATAAACATTAAAATAAATGTTTAAAAAGTGAGAATCTTTTTCTTGCCTCCAATAGAGAGTATCACCCTTTTATTGGTCCTCTATCTAGAGTTGTCACAGCTAACATTAAATCCTCTTCCTGGATTTCACTTTCAGTTCTATCTTTTTATGAGATTAAATGCAGCAAATTTTTATAAACGTTTTAAACAAATAAGACAGTTAGAAATGGCATATAAGCAGCTGAGTATTATGAGATTGAACAAGGGTTTTCAAACTCATAAGAATCACCTATGGAGCTTTTAAAATCCCAGACCTCACACCCAGCCATATCCAATACCAGTAGCCATTTTGTTGCAGGATACATTTTTTTTAACCTCAATACCCAGGGTTTATGGTCTTGGCTCTTTGAAGAATGAAAAAATGTACACAAAATGAGCAGTAGGTAAAAATTTGTTAGAGTATAAAATCAGAAAGGAAGAATAGTGTGAAATCTCTCTTTGCAGGGAGGAGGCATTTGTAAATGAATGCCCACAACAATAGGCAAGGGTCTTTGTTTTATAAGGTTCTGGTCAGCCCCCTCTTCCCTTCCCCTTTGTTCCTTCCCAGGTTCTACCCTTAGTGGCTGGATAACTCTAAGTGCTGGACTGTCCATTCCTGATTGACTCAACTCCATTGTGGGAGCAGTCAGACTATGGTCATACTGTCTCTCATGTAACATAAGTTTTATGGTTTTCTTTTTTTTTATCTAGGTATTTTGATTGTCAAATTCTTGAGGGGAACATGAGGGGGAGTAGGTGGTATCTGTCACATTATTAAGAGGGACCTTATGCCCGAGGGGCCTTGCTGTAGTCAGACTCTCTGAGTATTGTTCCAAAATATGTGTTTTTCCGCAGCCAGGGACCTCAGGTCCTAACCTTTCCTTCTCTGCCTATTTTATGCTATTTTTCCTATCATAATTTTACACTTGGAAAAACTTAGAAAGTTAGTTACTATTTCCTATATAATTTTGTGGACTTAGATTCCTCAAACCAGAAAAGCTTGACTCTAATAGTGTATTATTTAAAATAGAGTAATTATTTGAAATTGCCACTTATATTCTCATTTAAATTATTTGTTCAGCTGATTATATTATCTTGATTTCATCAGCATGACTTATACTACTATAAATTGACACTTTAAAGCATTATTATGTATTAAAAAGGGCAAGGGCTTGGCTTAAGACAGACACAAATGCTAAACCCAATTTCTTAAACAGTAATTTAACTTGATTTCTCATTTATAAAGTTTAAATCATTATGCCTTCTTCATGGATTTTTGTGAGAAATATGTATACAAAACAAAACAGAATTTTGTACAAATTAGAAGCTAGAAAATTTTAGTTATTGTTATTTGCCTCTCTGTTTCATTTTTATATGTATAATTTAAAAATATATCCTAGAATTTGTTTTCTCTGGAACAGTTACAGAAAATTACCAATTTGGAAAGCCTTAGTATAGCAATGACAGACCAATTGGTTTAGTTCTTTGAGCCATGGCTAAGCTGTTGGTGAATGGAAAGCTAAAGGCCCAGTGCCTTAAGCATTCTGGGAGTATCATAGAGATTTTTAAAATATATTGCCTGGTATGATTTCTATGTTTTGTGTAACAGAAATTATGTGAAGAAGAAAATAAGGGAAAATATGGCAATGATAAATTAATAACAGTGTAAGTATCAGTAAAATAAGTATTTAAAGATTACAAGTAAAGCTATACAGTTAAATTTATTCTAACCTGTTGTATAGTATAACTATAAAATAACTATACAAATATGTTGTATAGTATAACTATCATTCACCTTATAATGACACCCTAAAGAACCTTAATTACAAAATTGAATAGAAGTGCCTTATTAGACAAAATATATACTATGCTATAAAGTTTTCACCTTCTACTTGATCATTTCAAAATAACTTGAATGAGAACTAAAGAATATTATACTCAAAGTGGTATTCCTGAATTATGTTCAACTTTTAAAAAATGACACTTCTATTTGTCCAGCATTCCTGAAGCATCCTAAAGGTTTATGAGTTTTCTTAAAATAGGAAAAGAAAGAACTTGGAACTCAAGAGGACTATGTACAAGGTCATAATATTAATTCAAATCTAGTGGAAGGAAATGAGAATCTCACATATTAGCGACAGTGTTGTATCTGGTCATTATATGACTAATAAAAATCCATAGTGGATACAATGAATTTTCTTTGGACATATTTTTTTTAACTTATGAGGCTATTATGGAACCAGAAAGTTTTGACACAGTTTAGTTGACTACTTCCACAAAAGAAATGTTTTAATCACTGCTTTACTATTTTCATCATTCACTTTTCATTAGATAGATGACATTAATAATGTCAAAAAATGCCTATTATTTTATGTTTTCTTACTGATAAGCCCTTAGCCATAACCCATAAAAATGTTACATTAACTTCACTTAAAGTTTTTTTTGATATTTATTTGTTTGTTTATTTATTTATTTTTGAGAGAGAAAGTTAACAGGCATGTGTGGTGTAGGAGCAGAGAGAGGGGGAGAGAGAGAATACCAATCAGGTTCTGAACTGTGAGCACAGAGAACCATGCAGAACTTAATACCAAGAACTGTGAGATCATGACCTGAGCTGAAATTAAGTTAGACACTTAACCAACTAAGCCACCAGGTGCCCCTGAAGATTATCTTCTAAACACTAGCCTATTTTTGTGTGTGTGTGAAGCTACCTGTTTTTGTGTGAAGATAAATATGTGTACAGATAAATAAATAAATAAATAAATCTCTGTCTTCATACATTCATGTCTTTATATAATTTTAAGTGTTAGGATTTTCCATTGATGATCTAAATTTATATCAAACACAGAGTTGGTAAACACAAGTACATTTTCAATATTATCAATGTGATTTATTAGTGTGGAAGTACATTCTACATATTTTGGTATTACTATGAATTTCTTCCTTATACCTTTCTCAAATGGGCTTACCTATTTTTTTTCTAATTTTTTTTTTATTTCCAGTTCTATTTAAATTCTAGTTAGTTAACATATGTGGTAAATTAGCCGCAGGAGTAGAAATAGTGATTCATCACTTAAATATAATACCCAGTGCTCATCACAAGTACCCTCCTTAATACCCATCATGCATTTAGCTGATCCTCCTCTCTTTCCTCCATAAATCCTCAGTTTGTTCTCTATAGTTAAGAGTCTCTTATAATTTGCTTCTCTCTCTCTGTTTTATTTCTTTCCATATCTTCATCATTTTTGTTTCTTGATTTCACATATGAGTGAAGTCATATGATATTTCTCTTTCTCTGACAGACTTATTTCATTTAACATAATACACTGTAGCTCCACCCATGCTGTTGCAAATGACAAATTTTATTCTTTTTGATGGCTGACTAATATTCCATTATAGACAGATAGATAGATAGATAAATAGATAAGTAGATAGAGAAGAGGTGAGATATATATATATAATATATATATAAAATAAATATGTATATAAATATATATTATATATTTATGTATATAAATATATATAAATATATATATAATATATATATATACATAATTTCATCAGTCGATGGATATTTGGGCTCTTTTGATAGTTTGGCTATTTGGCGATAATGCTGCTATAAACATCAGGGTGCACATTCTATCCTTTGGGTAAATACATAGTAGTGCAATGGAAGGGTCATAAAGTAGTTCTATTTTTAACTTTTTGAGGAAATTCTATACTGTTTCTAGAGTGGCTGCATTATTTTGCATTCCCATCAACAGTGTAAGAGGGTTCCACTGTCTCTACATCCTCGCCAACATAGGTTGTTTCCTGTGTTGTTAGTTTTAGCCATTCTGACAGTTGTGAGGTGGTATCTCATTGTGGTTTTGATTTGTATTTCCCTGATGATGAGTGATGTTGAGAATGATTTCATGCATTGATTTCCCATCTGTATGTCTTCTTTGGAAAAATTTCAGTTCATATCTTCTGCCAATTTTTTAACTGGATTATTTATTTTTGGGGGGTGTTGAGTTTTATAAGTTGGTTTTATATTTTGGAAATTAACTCTTTATCAGATATGTCATTTGCAAATATCTTCTATTCTTTAGATCATCTTTTAGTTTGTTGATTGTTTCCTTCACAGTGCAGAAGTTTTATATCTTGATGAAGAACCAATAATTCGTGTTTGCTTTTGTTTCCTTACTTCTTAGAGGTGTGTCTAGTAAGAAGTTACTGCAGCTGAAGTCAAAATGGTAACTGCCTGTGTCCTCATCCAGGATTTTTTTATGGTTTCCTGTCTCACATTTAGGTCTTTCCTCCATTTTTAATTTATTTTTGTGTGTGGTGTAAGAAAGTGGTCCAGTTTTATTCTTTTGCGTGTTGCTTTCCAGTATTCCCAACAATATTTGTTGAAGAGGGTGTTATCTTTTTTTTTTCTTGTCCATTGGCTATTATTTCCTACTTTGTCAAAAATTAGTTGACCATATATCTTTGGATATTTCTGGGTTTTCTATTCTGTTCCATTGATCTATGTGTCTGTTTTTGTGCTAGTACCATACTCTCTTGATGACTATAGCTTTGTAATATAACATGAAGTCCAGAATTGTGATGCTTCCAGCTTTGCTTTTCTTTTACAATATTGTTTGGTTATTCAGGGTCTTTTGTGGTTCCATACAAATTTTAGGATTGTTTGTTCTTACTCTGTGAAAAACTTATGGAGGTATTTTGATAAGTATTACATTAAATATGCTGATTGCTTTGGGTGGTATAGACATTTTAACAACAGTTTTCTCCTTCCAAACCATGAGCATGGAATGTTTTTCCATGACCTTGGCTCCTGTTGAATTTCTTTGACAAGTGTTTTGTATTTTTCAGAGTAGAGGTCTTTTACCTCTTTTATTAGATTTACTCCTTGGTATCTTATGGTTTTTGGTAAGATTGCAAATGAAATCAAATACTTGTTTCCCCTTTCTGCTGCTTAATTGTTGGTGTATAGAAAAGCAACAGATATCTCTATGTTGATTTTATATCCTGTGATGTTGAATTCATGTATCCGTTCTAGTACTTTTTTGGTGGAATCTTTGGGTTTTCTACATAGAATATCATGTCATCTGTGAACAGTGAAAGTTTGACTTCTTCCTTGCTGATTTGGATACCTTTTATTTTTTAACTTTATTTGTTTTAAGAGAGAGAAAGCATGAGCAGAGAGGGTCAGAGAGAGTGAGGGAGAGAGAGAATACCAAGCAGGCTCTGCACTGTCAGCGAGGAGTCCAATGCAGGGCTTGATCTCACAAACCATGAGATCATGACCAAAGCCAAGATCAAGAGTTGGATTCTTAACCAACAGAGCCACCCAGGTGTCCCCCTTTTATTTCTTTTTTTTTATTTGATTGCTGAGGCTAGGACTTTCAGTAACAATGGTGAGAGTGGACATCCTGTCTTGTATCTGACCATAGAGGAAAAGCTCTTAATTTTTCACATTGAGATTGATGTTAGGTGTGGGTCTTTCATATATGGCCGACATGATGATGAGGTATGTTCCATCTGTCCCTAATTTGTTGAGAGTTTTTTTTTGTCAAAAGTGGATGCTATATTTTGTCAAATTATTTTTCTGCATCTATTGAGAGGATCACATGGTTCTAATCCTTTCTTTTATTTATGTGGTGCATCATGTTGACTGATTAAAAGTATTGAACTATCCCTGCATCCCAGGAATAAATCACACTTGATCATGTTGAATAATTCTTTTATGGTACTCTTGAATTCGATTTACTAGTATCTTGTTGAGAATTTTGCATCCATGTTCCTTAGGGATATTGGCCTATAATTTGTCTTTTTAGTGGGGTCTTTGGTTTTGGAATCAAGATAATGCTGGCCTTGTAGAGTGAGTTTAGAAGTTTTTCTTCCATTTCTATTTTTGGGACAGATTGAGATGAATATATATTAATTCTTCTTTCAATGTTTGGTAGAATTCCCCTGGTTAGCCCTCTGGTCCTGGACTTTTATTTCATGGGAGAATTTTGATTATTCATTCAATTTCTTTGGTGGTTATGGATCTCTTCCAATTTTCTATTTCTTACTGTTTTCTTTTGGTGGCTTCTATGTTTTCAGAAATTTATCCATTTCTTCCTGATTGTCCAGTTTGTTGGCTTGTAATTTTTCATAATATTCTCTTATAATTGTACTTGTGTGGTGTTGGTTGTGATCTTTCCTCATTCATTTGTCATTTTATTTCTTTGGGTCTTTTTTCCCTTTCTTTCTCTTTTTGGTAAATCCAAAAAATGGGTTTATCAATTTTATTAATTCTTTCAAAGAACCAGGTCTTAGTTTCATTGATCTACTGCTTTTTGTTTGTTTTTTGTTTTTATATCATTTATTTTTGCTCTATTGTTGATTATTTACCAATTCTGCTTGATTTAGGCTTCATTTTCTGTTACTTTCCTAGCTTCTTTAGGTGTAAGGTTATGTTGTGCATTTGAGAATTTTTTGCTTCCTGATATAGGCTTATATTGCTATATACTTCCCTCTTAGGACTACCTTTGCTGCATTCCAAAGATTTTTGACTCTCATGTTTTCATTTTCATTTGCCCTCATGTTTTTAAAAATTTCTTCTTTAATTTCTTGGTTAACCCATTAATTCTTTATTGGGATGTTATTTAACCTACATGTATTTGTGGTCTTTCCAATTTTTTTTGTGTGTGTGTGTGTGGTGGACTTCAAGTTTCATAGCATTGTGGTCTGAAAATATGCATGGAATGATCTCAATATATTTGTACTTGTTGAGGCCTGGTCTGCGACCCAGTGTGTGATATATTCTGGAGAATGTTCCATGAGCACTCAAAGAGAATGTGTATTCTGCTGCTTTAGGATGAAATGCTTTGAATATATCTGTTAAGTCCCTCAGATCCAATGTGTCCTACAAAGCCATTGTTTCTTTTTTGGTTCTGCTTAGATGACCAGTCAATTGCTTGGAGTGGGGTGTTAAAGTCCCCTACTTTTATTATATTATTATCAATGAATTTCTCTATGTTTGTTATTATTTTATATATTTGGGTGTCTCAAGTTAGGGACATAAATATTTATAATTGTTAGATTTTCTTGTTGGATAGACCCTTAATTATGATATATAATTCATATTTCATATAATTAATAATTACAATTAATTCATATATTTTTATATTATATGAATATAATTCATAATTCATATAATATATTTATCTGTTGTTATAGTCTTCAGTTTAAAATCAAGTTTGATATAAATATGGGTACTTGAGCTTTCTTTTGATGTCCATTAGCATGATAAAACTGTATTTTTGAAACATTTCTTTATTTTTGTGTTAGGAGAGAGAGAGAACATGAGCAGAGAGAGTTGGGGGACAGATGATTCAAAGTGGGCTCTGTGCTGACAGCAGAGAGCCCAATCTGGGGCTCAAACTAACAAACCAGGAGATCATGACCTGAGCTGAAGTCAGGTACTTAACCAACTGAGTCACCCAGGCACCTCTATTAGCATGATAGACCATTCTCCATCTCCTCACTTTCAATCTTGAGGTGTCTTTAAGTCTATAATGAGTCTCTTGTTGGCAGCTTATAGATGGGTCTTGTTTTTTTTAACCATTTTGATTCCCTATGTCTTTTTCAATTTACATTCAGAGTAATTATTGATAGATAAGTATTTAGTGACATTTTATTACCTCTAAAGTAGCTGTTTCCTGCAATTTTTCTGTTTTCTAGTCTTTTTTGCCTTTGGTCTTCCTTCCCCACTCAAAGGGTCACCTTTAATATTTCTTGCAATACTGGTTTGGTGGTCATGAACTCCTTTACTGTTTGTTTGGAAAACTCTAACTTTCTTTCTATTCTGAATGACAGCCTTGCTGGATAGAGTATTCTTGGCTGAATATCTTTCCCCATCAGTACATGTAATATATCATGCCACTCCCTTCTGGCCTGACTGGTTTCTTTGGAGAGGTTTGCTGTGAGCCTGATTTACCATCCCCTGTAGCTTAGGGATTTCTTTTCCTTTGTTTCTTTCAGGATTCTTTCCTTATCTCTGTAATTTGCAAATTTTACTATGATGCCTTGGTGTTGGCTTGTTTTTGTTGAATTTGATTTGATTTCTTTGTGACTCATGGATTTGGATGTCTGTTTCTTCCTCCAGATTAGGGAAGTTTTCACCTATAATTTACTCAAATAAATCTTCTGCCCCCTTTCCTCTCTTCTTCTAGGACTCCTATGTTATGAATGTTATTACACTTTATGGAGTTACTTAGTCCCCTAAGTCTGCATTTGTGATCCAATACTTTTCCTTCCCTCTTCTTTTTGGCTTTGTTATTTTCCATAATTTATTTTTTATATCACTGATTAGTTACTTGGCTTTGTCCATCTTGTTGTCATTACATCCAGTCAGTTTTGTATCTTGGCTATAGCATCTTTTATTTCCCCCTGATCAGTTTTTAGTTCTCTTATCTCTGTAGTAAGGGACTCCCTGGTGTCTTCTATGCTTTTCTTAAGCCTGCTAGTATCCTTATGATTTAAATTGTGGTTCAAACATATTAGTTATATCTGTTTTGATTAAATTTCTGGCTGTGACATCTTCTTTTTCTTTCTTTTGGGTGAATTCTTCTGTCTTGTCATTTTGTCTAAGTCACTGGTGTGTGTGTGTGTGTGTGTGTGTGTGTGTGTGTTAGGAAAGCCTGTTACATTTCCTGCTCCTGAGAGCAATGACTATAGTAAGAAGAGGTCCTCTACTATCCTGGACCTGGTGCTTCAGGATGTCTGTTATAATGTGCACTCTGATATTATGTTTTAGCTGCTCTTTCTCTTAGGTCAGTCCTATGCAGTTTCTCCTTGCCTGCAGTGGGGAGTGTTTGGACCTTGTCCAGTGTGTGCTATTTTAACTAGGTGTGCTTTGTCTTCTTGTTAAAATAATTCTGATCTGATTTCCACTAGAGCTAAAATTTTTCAGCACTCTATGATCAGTAGTCTTGGTGCATGGTAGGGGTTTGTGCTGCTCTTCTGGGGTAGAGGCCTATTGCACTGGATTTCAGGCCCACTTGCCCTAATAAAGATGCACCTCTAGGTCTTGGGGGAGCAGGGCTTGGTAAGTGGATCCAGCCTCCCCTGGTAGCACTGTGTTGCTCACTGAAGTCTGTCCATGATGATGGTCAGGGAAAAATGGCATCACCCTGCTCTCTTGTCTCTCAAGTGAGGAGTTCACACCTGCCATTATTCAGGAAGCCCTCACAGAAGAGCAAATAATCTCCCATCTTATATCACCAGCTTCCATTGGATGGCTGACTTCACCCTTTCTGTGTTTGAACTAACTGCCCACCAGGTGGCACAGTACTCCCGTGTTTTATCTCAGGCACACTGCTTGGTTTCAAAACTCCAAATTTCAGTGACTTGGCATGGTGGAGACCATGCTTGTCTTCTGGGGGAGGGTCTCACCATGATGGATTTAGTCCAGTTTGCCCCAGAAATACAGTTGCATGATCACACAGGGGCTCAGAGTTTAATGTTTGCTGCCTTCACAAGGTGTCTCTGTTCCTATGCTAATGAACAGAGCAGTGCTTTACCGCCCACCAGTTATTTTCTCCCTTGAATGGCCATGCCACCTCTTCCACATGCACTCCAAAAAGGAGAAATGTCTCTCCCAGTGTGATGCAGGAGATACTCAAATCATACTGTCAACCTCTGGGCCTCTGCCCTCCTTTTGCACAGGAGTACCAGTGTGGCAGGTGTTCACAATCCCATTGTCTGCCAGGCTCCAGCTGGTGGTGTCATGGACTTCTAAAACTTCAGACTTTTAGCTTTACTCCTTGTAAAAACTTGTGATAATCAGCCACTCTAATTTTACCAGCCAATGATTGGGGGGAATTAGTTTTCTTGTGCAATCCCCTGTATGCTGCTTTCTCTGTTTTTCTCCCTCTTTCTTCTTTCTCTGAGTTCAAGGCTCCCATCCCTCTGCAATGCCCACGATTCGTTTTTCTCTGAGATCACATCTCCACAACTCCCACCTTCATGATGTAGCTACTTTTCTCCCTCTAGTTCTGCAGTTTGTTCTGTCAGAATTCAGATCAATTTCTTGGATGTTCAGAAAGATTTGATCTTTATCTAGCTGTGTTTGAGGGATGAAAGAAGCATAGAGTCCCCATAGTGTTCTGTCATCTTAACTCCTCCCTCTATAAATTATAAAGTTTTAGTTTCACATTTAGATCTACACTGTATATAGTATTAATATTTGTGTATTGTGTGGAGTAGTAGTGTTATTCTGGAATCAACTTGCAAGAGCTGTTTGGGGGTATTTCTTCCCAATTTTTCATTCCATGACATCATGGAAATAGCTGGATTACCCATGGTGTGAGTATTTACATTACAAAAATTGGCAAATGCTCAGGTCAAAATCAGGCTTCCAATACCCATGTCTCAGAGAATATGTTGTTAAACATTTTCTGTCACATTCTGTGAAGTAGATATCTAATTTTGTAGTATTTCCTAGATGAAGCACCAGTTGTCATAGCTTCATTATTTAATATATAATTCATCCTTTATTTACTGAGTTGTAATACCACCTCATATATATATCAAAACTGTATTATACACATGTCTAGGTCTTGTCAGGAATTAAGCTGAGCTGGAGAAAGTTGAGCTGCCAGGTGTTGGAGTAGCTGATTAAAACAATAGGCCAAAATGAAATCAAGACTTTAATCATTTAATGTGACAGTATAAGCAAGAGGCTAAACCAGAGAAAGTGCCAATTCTCTTGTTCTATTTCCTCCACATAGGATGGCATGCTGGTTGAAGGTCAAGTAGATCAGTACAGACATGGAGCTCATCTTACTGTCAAGGTATCCCTGAACAAAAGACTCCTTTGGTTTTCTGGATCCGGGGACAAGGGGAGGGCAAAAGGAAAGGGCTAGGAGTGGAAATGTACTGAGAATTGAGTTAAATGTAAAGAAAGTGTCCCAACCCCCCATCAAGAGCTTTGGGCAGAGACACAACGCTTGAAGAAGTCCTCTGCTGAAAGCCCTCCAAAAAGCGGCTTTGTAATGAAGGCACTTAATTAAGTCTGGATATCTGGGGAGGTTATTTATTTTCCTTCTTCTCTTCTTATTATTCTTCATTTAATTATGAGTGATGGGCATTACATAGGGCATTTGTTGGGATGAGCACTGGGTATTATATGTAAGTGATGAAACACTAAATTCTACTACTGAAACCAATACTATATGTTAATAACTTGAATTTTAATTAAAACAAAAATATTAGAGCATTTGGTATAATTATAATTTATATTATGTATCTGGTGATCTGTTACAAGTATAGGAAGATTCTGTGATGAATTTTAATCATTATATTTTTCTAAGGGCATTTTAAAACAAAATTACAGCAAAAATAGGGGGCAGGGGTTAGATAATTTATAGACTGATCTAACTAAATGCAGTAATACTTGATGTGCCTAATTAGTAATGGAAATTTTCAATGAGACTTGAATTTCTTCAATTAATGAAATATTTTGTGTAGTATTTGAAATTTTGCCATTGGCATTGGGAATCTAGTGTGGTAGAAAAAATGTTTGACCAGCACTAAGAAAATTGCTTCTAGTCCATATTTGATACTAATTCACTAATTGGAAAAAATAATTTTTTTATGAAATTTATTGACAAATTGGTTTCCATACAACACCCAGTGCTCATCCCAAAAGGTGCCCTCCTCAATTCCCATCACCCACCCTCTCCTCCCTCCCACCCCCCATCAACCCTCAGTTTGTTCTCAGTTTTTAACAGTCTCTTATGCTTTGGCTCTCTCCCATTCTAACCTCTTTTTTTTTTTTTTCCTTCCCCTCCCCCATGGGTTCCTGTTAAGTTTCTCAGGATCCACATAAGAGTGAAACCATATGGTATCTGTCTTTCTCTGTATGGCTTATTTCACTTAGCATCACACTCTCCAGTTCCATCCACGTTGCTACAAAAGGCCATATTTCATTTTTTCTCATTGCCACGTAGTACTCCATTGTGTATATAAACCACAATTTCTTTATCCTTTCATGAGTTGATGGACATTTAGGCTCTTTCCAAAATATGGCTATTGTTGAGAGTGCTGCTATGAACATTGGGGTACAAGTGGCCCTATGCATCAGTGCTCCTGTATCCCTTGGATAAATTCCTAGCAGTGCTATTGCTGGGTCAGAGGGTAGGTCTATTTTTAATTTTCTGAGGAACCTCCACACTGCTTTCCAGAGCAGCTGCACCAATTTGCATTCCCACCAACAGTGCAAGAGGGTTCCCGTTTCTCCACATCCTCTCCAGCATCTATAGTCTCCTGATTTGTTCATTTTGGCCACTCTGACTGGCGTGAGGTGATACCTGAGTGTGGTTTTGATTTGTATTTCCCTGATGAGGAGCGACGTTGAGCATCTTTTCATGTGCCTGTTGGCCATCCGGATGTCTTCTTTAGAGAAGTGTCTATTCATGTTTTCTGCCCATTTCTTCACTGGGTTATTTGTTTTTTGGGTGTGGAGTTTGGTGAGCTCTTTATAGATTTTGGATACTAGCCCTTTGTCCGATATGTCATTTGCGAATATCTTTTCCCATTCCGTTGGTTGCCTTTTAGTTTTGTTGGTTGTTTCCTTTGCTGTGCAGAAGCTTTTTATCTTCATAAGGTCCCAGTAATTCACTTTTGCTTTTAATTCCCTTGCCTTTGGGGATGTGTCGAGTAAGAGATTGCTACGGCTGAGGTCAGAGAGGTCTTTTCCTGCTTTCTCCTCTAAGGTTTTGATGGTTTCCTGTCTCACATTTAGGTCCTTTATCCATTTTGAGTTTATTTTTGTGAATGGTGTGAGAAAGTGGTCTAGTTTCAACCTTCTGCATGTTGCTGTCCAGTTCTCCCAGCACCATTTGTTAAAGAGGCTGTCTTTTTTCCATTGGATGTTCTTTCCTGCTTTGTCAAAGATGAGTTGGCCATACGTTTGTGGGTCTAGTTCTGGGGTTTCTATTCTATTCCATTGGTCTATGTGTCTGTTTTGGTGCCAATACCATGCTGTCTTGATGATGACAGCTTTGTAGTAGAGGCTAAAGTCTGGGATTGTGATGCCTCCTGCTTTGGTCTTCTTCTTCAAAATTCCTTTGGCTATTCGGGGCCTTTTGTGGTTCCATATGAATTTTAGGATTGCTTGTTCTAGTTTCGAGAAGAATGCTGGTGCAATTTTGATTGGGATTGCATTGAATGTGTAGATAGCTTTGGGTAGTATTGACATTTTGACAATATTTATTTTTCCAATCCATGAGCAGGGAATGTCTTTCCATTTCTTTAAATCTTCTTCAATTTCCTTCATAAGCTTTCTATAGTTTTCAGCATACAGATCCTTTACATCTTTGGTTAGATTTATTCCTAGGTATTTTATGCTTCTTGGTGCAATTGTGAATGGGATCAGTTTCTTTATTTGTCTTTCTGTTGCTTCATTGTTAGTGTATAAGAATGCAACTGATTTCTGTACATTGATTTTGTATCCTGCAACTTTGCTGAATTCCTGTATCAGTTCTAGCAGACTTTTGGTGGAGTCTATCGGATTTTCCATGTATAATATCATGTCATCTGCAAAAAGCGAAAGCTTGACTTCATCTTTGCCAATTTGGATGCCTTTGATTTCCTTTTGTTGTCTGATTGCTGATGCTAGAACTTCCAGCACTATGTTAAACAGCAGCGGTGAGAGTGGGCATCCTTGTCGTGTTCCTGATCTCAGGGAAAAAGCTTTCAGTTTTTCCCCGTTGAGGATGATGTTAGCTGTGGGCTTTTCATAAATGGCTTTTATGATCTTTAAGTATGTTCCTTCTATCCCGACTTTCTCAAGGGTTTTTATTAAGAAAGGGTGCTGGATTTTGTCAAAGGCCTTTTCTGCATCGATTGACAGGATCATATGGTTCTTCTCTCTTTTTTTGTTAATGTGATGTATCACGTTGATTGATTTGCGAATGTTGAACCAGCCCTGCATCCCAGGAATGAATCCCACTTGATCATGGTGAATAATTCTTTTTATATGCCGTTGAATTCGATTTGCTAGTACCTTATTGAGAATTTTTGCATCCATATTCATCAGGGATATTGGCCTGTAGTTCTCTTTTTTTACTGGGTCTCTGTCTGGTTTAGGAATCAAAGTAATACTGGCTTCATAGAATGAGTCTGGAAGTTTTCCTTCCCTTTCTATTTCTTGGAATAGCTTGAGAAGGATAGGTATTATCTCTGCTTTAAACGTCTGGTAGAACTCCCCTGGGAAGCCATCTGGTCCTGGACTCTTATTTGTTGGGAGATTTTTGATAACCGATTCAATTTCTTCACTGGTTATGGGTCTGTTCAAGCTTTCTATTTCCTCCTGATTGAGTTTTGGAAGCGTGTGGGTGTTCAGGAATTTGTCCATTTCTTCCAGGTTGTCCAATTTGTTGGCATATAAGTTTTCATAGTATTCCCTGATAATTGTTTGTATCTCTGAGGGATTGGTTGTAATCATTCCATTTTCATTCATGATTTTATCTATTTGGGTCATCTCCCTTTTCTTTTTGAGAAGCCTGGCTAGAGGTTTGTCAATTTTGTTTATTTTTTCAAAAAACCAACTCTTGGTTTCGTTGATCTGCTCTACAGTTTTTTTAGTTTCTATATTGTTTATTTCTGCTCTGATCTTTATTATTTCTCTTCTTCTGCTGGGCTTAGGCTGCCTTTGCTGTTCTGCTTCTAGTTCCTTTAGGTGTGCTGTTAGATTTTGTATTTGGGATTTTTCTTGTTTCTTGAGATAGGCTTGGATTGCAATGTATTTTCCTCTCAGGACTGCCTTTGCTGTGTCCCAAAGCGTTTGGATTGTTGTATTTTCATTTTCGTTTGTTTCCATATATTTTTTAATTTCTTCTCTAATTGCCTGGTTGACCCACTCATTCTTTAGTAGGGTGTTCTTTAACCTCCATGCTTTTGGAGGTTTTCCAGACTTTTTTCTGTGGTTGATTTCTTTTTTTTTTTTTAATTTTTTTTTCAACGTTTATTTATTTTTTGGACACAGAGAGACAGAGCACGAATGGGGGAGGGGCAGAGAGAGAGGGAGACACAGAATCAGAAACAGGCTCCAGGCTCTGAACCATCAGCCCAGAGCCTGACGCGGGGGTCGAACTCACGGACCGCGAGATCGTGACCTGGCTGAAGTCGGCCGCTTAACCGACTGCGCCACCCAGGTGCCCCCTGTGGTTGATTTCAAGCTTCATAGCATTGTGGTCTGAAAGTAAGCATGGTTTAATTTCAATTCTTGTAAACTTATGAAGGGCTGTTTTGTGACCCAGTATATGATCTATCTTGGAGAATGTTCCATGTGCACTCGAGAAGAAAGTATATTCTGTTGCTTTGGGATGCAGAGTTCTAAATATATCTGTCAAGTCCATCTGATCCAATGTCTCATTCAGGGCCCTTGTTTCTTTATTGACCGTGTGTCTAGATGATCTATCCATTTCTGTAAGTGGTGTATTAAAGTCCCCTGCAATTACCACATTCTTATCAATAAGGTTGCTTATGTTTATGAGTAATTGTTTTATATATTTGGGGGCTCCGGTAATCGGCGCATAGACATTTATAATTGTTAGCTCTTCCTGATGGATAGACCCTGTAACTATTATATAATGTCCTTCTTCATCTCTTGTTACAGCCTTTAATTTAAAGTCTAGTTTGTCTGATATAAGTATGGCTACTCCAGCTTTCTTTTGGCTTCCAGTCGCATGATAAATAGTTCTCCATCCCCTCACTCTCAATCTAAAGGTGTCCTCAGGTCTAAAATGAGTCTCTTGTAGACAGCAAATAGATGGGTCTTGTTTTTTTATCCATTCTGATACCCTATGTCTTTTGGTTGGCGCATTTAATCCATTTACATTCAGTGTTATTATAGAAAGATACGGGTTTAGAGTCATTGTGATGTCTGTATGTTTTATGCTTATAGTGATGTCTCTGGGACTTTGTCTCACAGGGTCCCCCTTAGGATCTCTTGTAGGGCTGGTTTAGTGGTGACAAATTCCTTCAGTTTTTGTTTGTTTGGGAAGACCTTTATCTCTCCTTCTATTCTAAATGACAGACTTGCTGGATAAAGGATTCTCGGCTGCATATTTTTTCTGTCTAGCACCCTGAAAATCTCTTGCCAATTCTTTCTGGCCTGCCAAGTTTCAAAAGAGAGATCAGTCACGAGTCTTATAGGTCTCCCTTTATATGTGAGGGCACGTTTACCCCTTGCTGCTTTCAGAATTTTCTCTTTATCCTTGTATTTTGCCAGTTTCACTATGATATGTCGTGCAGAAGATCGATTCAAGTTACGTCTGAAGGGAGTTCTCTGTGCCTCTTGGATTTCAATGCCTTTTTCCTTCCCCAGTTCAGGGAAGTTCTCAGCTATGATTTCTTCAAGTACCCCTTCAGCACCTTTCCCTCTCTCTTCCTCCTCTGGGATACCAATTATGCGTATATTATTTCTTTTTAGTGTATCACTTAGTTCTCTAATTTTCCCCTCATACTCCTGGATTTTTTTATCTCTCTTTTTCTCAGCTTCCTCTTTTTCCATAACTTTATCTTCTAGTTCACCTATTCTCTCCTCTGCCTCTTCAAGCCGAGCTGTGGTGGTTTCCATTTTGTTATGCATTTCGTTTACAGTGTTTTTCAGCTCCTCGTGACTGTTCCTTAGTCCCTTGATCTCTGTAGCAAGAGATTCTCTGCTGTCCTGTATACTGTTTTCAAGCCCAGCGATTAATTTTATGACTATTATTCTAAATTCACTTTCTGTTATGTTATTTAAATCCTTTTTGATCAGCTCATTAGCTGTTGTTATTTCCTGGAGATTCTTCTGAGGGGAATTCTTCCGCTTGGTCATTTTGGATAGTCCCTGGCGTGGTGAGGACCTGCAGGGCACTTCCCCTGTGCTGTGGTGTATACCTGGAGTTGGTGGGCGGGGCCGCAGTCAGACCTGATGTCTGCCCCCAGCCCACCGCTGGGGCCACAGTCAGACTGGTGTGTGCCTTCTCTTCCCCTCTCCTAGGGGCGGGATTCACTGTGGGGTGGTGTGGCTCGTCTGGGCTACTTGCACACTGCCAGGCTTGTGATGCTGGGGATCTGGCGTATTAGCTGGGGTGGGTAGGCAAGGTGCACGGGGGCAGGAGGGGCAGGCTTAGATCGCTTCTCCTTAGGTGATCCACTTCAGGAGGGGCCCTGTGGCAGAGGGAGGGAGTCAGATCCGCTGCCGGAGGTTTGGCTCTTCCGAAGTGCAGAGTTGGGTGTTTGCGCGGAGCAAGCAAGTTCCCTGGCAGGAACCGGTTCCCTTTGGGATTTCGGCTGGGGGATGGGCGGGGGAGATGGCGCTGGCGAGCGCCTTTGTTCCCCACCAAACTGAGCTCTGTTGTCAGGGGGCTCAGCAGCTCTCCCTCCCTTTGTCCTCCAGCCTTCCCGCTTTCCGAGCAGAGCTGTTCACTTATGACCTCCCAGACGCTAAGTCGCGCTTGTTGTGGGAACACAGTCCATCAGGCCCCTCCGCTTTTGCAAGCCAGACTCGGGGGCTCTGCTTGGCTGGCGAGCCGCCCCTCCGCCCCGGCTCCCTCCCGCCAGTCCGTGGAGCACGCACCGCCTCGCCGCCCTTCCTACCCTCTTCCGTGGGCCTCTCGTCTGCTTTGGCTCTGGCGACTCCATTCTGCTAATCCTCTGGCGGTTTTCTGGGTTATTTAGGCAGGTGTAGATGTAATCTAAGTGATCAGCAGGACGTGCGGTGAGCCCAGCGTCCTCCTAAGCCGCCATCTTGCCGCAACTCCGGAAAAAATAATTTTCTATGTCTTAGTTTTTTTATCTGTAAGGTGAAACATAAATTCCTTCCATGAACTATATTTGATCATGGATAAAACTTCCACACTTTATACTCTGTTTTTCATTATTTAAGTTCAGGTAATCAACATTTAATAGGATCCTCTTATATAATGATTCATTCCATTCACCTGCTATGAATTTTGATATTTTTCTCAATCTTGGTTACATATCAAAATCACTGGGAACTGTTTAAAAAAAGTTTTAAAATTGCAAATACCTGATGTTCACTCTAGATTTCCTGAATTAGAAAATCTGGATATACATTGTGGGATCTGGATTTTAAATAAATATACAAATCCATAAGTATTTCTTTCTTATCTGTAACTGAGTTGAGTATAGCTTTTGTATGACATGAAGAATAACAAATAAATTATGTAAAAAATCTTATGATGTAGTTGGAAATATGAGTCCAGCAAAAGTTTTCAAAACAAAGGATATGAAAATACATATTTTATATAAATATTTTATCACCCATTTAGCCCATACCCCCAACCATCCCCCCTCCAACAACTGTCAGTCTGTTCTCTGTATTTAAGAGTCTCTTATGGTTTGCCTCCTGTTTTTAATCTTATTTTTGTTTCCTTTCCCCATGTTCAACTGCTTTGTTTCTTAAATTCCACATATGAGTGAAATCATATGATATTTGTCTTTCTCTAGCTGTCTTATTTTGCTTAGCATAATACACTCTAGATCCATCTATAAATTTGATAAAATTTAAAGAGTATTTGAAAAACACAGTTATTTTATAGGCTAAGACTTTTCATCTTGCAGGGTTCTAAAAAAAAGAATAAGGAATTTTAATTTCTTTATTCAGTATTTCAAACTATTCATACAGAACAGAAGTTCTCTGGAGAACTTTTGTTGACTCCAAAAGTAACTGTAATGATGGTAAAAACTGGTGTCAAAGATGCACATGAAGAATTACAATAACATTTCATGAAATATAAAAGATCACATTTAAATATATTATTTATAACATGTGATTAAATCATTATGTGTTAACAAATTAATAAATTAAATAAAGTTTGTAAAAAATTGATAAAACAACCAAAAAAGAAGCCAGGAAACATATTTCTTTTTCACCCATCTTTCTTTCTACTTTAATCTTGTCAGACATCACTATATTGAAGCCAAGTGTTCTTGTTTCATCTTTATTCCATCAGTACTCAGTTTTTTTTTCCTGGAAATCACCTTTCTTTTTTTCCAGACTGAGCCATCCAGGTGCTCCTCTTCTCAGAAAACTTCTATGTATCCCTTCCTAACTACAACCCACCCCCCCCTCAATTCAAGAAGTAATCAATATCATGTTTTTTTTCTAACAATGATTTCTTTGTCTTTCTTTATAAAATTTACATTAATACATGTGTCTCTAAAAATTTATATTTTAGTTTTGTCTGTTTTTAATTTTTTTTAATTTTTTAAAAATTTTTGAGAGAGAGATAGCACAAGTGGGGGAAGGGCAGAGAGAGAGAGAGAGAGAGAGAAAGAGAGAGAGAGAGAGAGAGAGAAAGGATCTTGAGCAGACTCTGTTGACAGCAGAGATCCTGATCTAAGGCTCGAACTCATGGAATGTGCGATCATGACCTGAGCAGAAGTGGGATGCTTGACTGATTGAGCCACCCAGTTTTGCCTGTTATAAACTTTACATGAAAGCTATTACGTTATATGTGCTCTTTTGTTTCTTGCTACTTTTTGTTTTTGCTTAACGTGTTTATGGGATTCATCTACGTTTAAGTAGCCATAGTTAGCTCATTTTCATCACTAAATAGCATTCAATTGGATGGATGAATAGTCCACAGGTTATTTACTGTTGTTGAACATTTGAATTCTTTTCAATTTTTAGCTGTTTCAAACAGTGCTGCTCTTAACTTTATTTTATGTATATCTGTGGCAGAAGGGAAATTTATGGGTCACAGGATACGAGTATCTTTGACTTTAATAGATAATGTCAATCTAGATTCTAAACTGGTTTTCATACTATGATGAGCAGCATGTGAAAGTTCTATGGCACCGCTTGCATTTGTGAATCTGAATTTTTTTCCAAGCAACTGTGTTTGTAATGGCTTAAATTTGTGGTTTAAATTTGCATTTCCCTGATGACTAATGAGATTGAGCACCTCTTCAAATATTTCTTAGCCATTCAAGTACCCTCTTTTGAAAAGTGGCTGTTTAGGACTCTTACCCACTTTTTTGTTGGGTTGTTTGTCTTTTTTTTAAATTTATAAATATTTTTATATATCCTGAAAATGAGCCTCTTGTTAAGCACATGTATTGCATATATCTTTTCCCACTGTTGGTTTACCCTTTTTCTATCTTAATGGTGTCTTTTAATGAATAGAAATTCTTAATTATAATACAGTATAATATATCCATCTTACCCTTTAAGTCTAATACTTACAATTTCTGCTTAAGAAATTCTCTTCTAGGGGAGCCTGGGTGGCTCAGTTGGTTAAGCATCTGACTTTGGCTCAGGTCATGATCTCGCAGTTTGTGAGTTCAAGTCTCGCATCAGGCTCTGTGTTGACAGCTCAGAGCCTGGAGCCTGCTTCAGATTCTGTGTCTCCCTGTCCCTCTGCCCCTCCTCTACTCCTTCTCTCTCTCTTTCTCTCTCAAAAATAAATTAACATTAAAAAATTAAAAAAAAAGAAATTCTCTTCTATCCCAAAGTCATGAAGATTATTTCATACTTTATGATCATTGTTTTACTTCTTAGGTTTAGATGTACAATTACTTCTGTGCTTTAATTGTTACCATCGTTCTCTATCTGTAGCTACTGACTTTCTTCTCTAATTGAACTAAATACTTATTTTTCTAGGAACTAATTCTTATTTGCTTGTATTATGTGCTTGTCTTCTCACTTTTTATTCATTCTCAATCACTATAAAGAATTCAGTATAAAAATTAGTCTGCTTATTTCTTTGAATTGACCAGCTAGTTCAAGTGAAATGTTTGATTTGGTATTAGCCATTTATACCCAATTTGGATAAACTTTGATTTAATTCCCAAGGTCTAAAATAACTAACCCTTATTTCTCCATCATGAGATACTTCCTTTTAATTTAATGAGGGAATGGTGTTACTTAGTGAAGATTAATTATTTAAAATTCCACACAAAAAAGAATTTCACTCTGGCACAGAGATGATTAACAGTATTTGGGATAGTTAATAAGTCCAAGCTGTCATAAGACTACGTATCTGAATTTTAAACAAATGACTCTCAGTATTTGTACTGAGCTCCAATTCTAATAGCTTGCAAATTTTGGGAATTTGTTTAATGGATAAATTACCATGTAAAAACTCTCTGCATGCTCCTAATCACCTACTTACTTAACCAATGATCATAATACCGGTGACTTTTCCTATGGTATGGCCTTCGAGTTTATGAGTATATGAGAATATTGAAAACATTAAAAATTGAGGGAACATGCCTTCTAGTTGCATAGTTGGAGAGTGTTGGCTTGATTATCTTTTTGTTCTGTTTTGTTTTGATGGTGTAAAAGCTACCATCATCCAAATTGCTGTTACATTTCATGAAAGGGCAGGTATTCCTTGTAGCATCTTTCATGCCGTTTGTGCATCCAATTGATTGCAGCTGTACCTAGAAGAAAGGGAACAAATGTTTTGCTGATTCTACTGCCAAGAAGTAGATTGAATTTGGAAACTTTTTGTTGATAGATAATTAAAATTCAGAAACATGGAATTTGCTAACTTAAAGACAGGAGGCAAAGAGAAGAGACATCATTGTGTTTTCTTTTTTTTTTTTTTTTTTTTTCAGCATATTATTTATTTATTTATTTTTTTCTGAAATTTATTGACAAATTGGTTTCCATACAACACCCAGTGCTCATGCCAAAAGGTGCCCTCCTCAATACCCATCACCCACCCTCTCCTCCCTCCCACCCCCCATCAACCCTCAGTTTGTTCTCAGTTTTTAACAGTCTCTTATGCTTTGGCTCTCTCCCATTCTAACCTCTTTTTTTTTTTTTTTCCTTCCCCTCCCCCATGGGTTCCTGATAAATTTCTCAGGATCCACATAAGAGTGAGACCATATGGTATCTGTCTTTCTCTGTATGGCTTATTTCACTTAGCATCACACTCTCCAGTTCCATCCACGTTGCTACAAAAGGCCATATTTCATTTTTTCTCATTGCCATGTAATATTCCATTGTGTATATAAACCACAATTTCTTTATCCATTCATCAGTTGATGGACATTTAGGCTCTTTCCATAATTTGGCTATTGTTGAGAGTGCTGCTATGAACATTGGGGTACAAGTGGCCCTATGCATCAGTGCTCCTGTATCCCTTGGATAAATTCCTAGCAGTGCTATTGCTGGGTCATAGGGTAGGTCTATTTTTAATTTTCTGAGGAACCTCCACACTGCTTTCCAGAGCGGCTGCACCAATTTGCATTCCCACCAACAGTGCAAGAGGGTTCCCGTTTCTCCACATCCTCTCCAGCATCTATAGTCTCCTGATTTGTTCATTTTGGCCACTCTGACTGGCGTGAGGTGATACCTGAGTGTGGTTTTGATTTGTATTTCCCTGATAAGGAGCGACGCTGAACATCTTTTCATGTGCCTGTTGGCCATCCGGATGTCTTCTTTAGAGAAGTGTCTATTCATGTTTTCTGCCCATTTCTTCACTGGGTTATTTGTTTTTCGGGTGTGGAGTTTGGTGAGCTCTTTATAGATTTTGGATACTAGCCCTTTGTCCGATATGTCATTTGCGAATATCTTTTCCCATTCCGTTGGTTGCCTTTTAGTTTTGTTGGTTGTTTCCTTTGCTGTGCAGAAGCTTTTTATCTTCATAAGGTCCCAGTAATTCACTTTTGCTTTTAATTCCCTTGCCTTTGGGGATGTGTCGAGTAAGAGATTGCTACGGCTGAGGTCAGAGAGGTCTTTTCCTGCTTTCTCCTCTAAGGTTTTGATGGTTTCCTGTCTCACATTTAGGTCCTTTATCCATTTTGAGTTTATTTTTGTGAATGGTGTGAGAAAGTGGTCTAGTTTCAACCTTCTGCATGTTGCTGTCCAGTTCTCCCAGCACCATTTGTTAAAGAGGCTGTCTTTTTTCCATTGGATGTTCTTTCCTGCTTTGTCAAAGATGAGTTGGCCATACGTTTGTGGGTCTAGTTCTGGGGTTTCTATTCTATTCCATTGGTCTATGTGTCTGTTTTGGTGCCAATACCATGCTGTCTTGATGATGACAGCTTTGTAGTAGAGGCTAAAGTCTGGGATTGTGATGCCTCCTGCTTTGGTCTTCTTCTTCAAAATTCCTTTGGCTATTCGGGGCCTTTTGTGGTTCCATATGAATTTTAGGATTGCTTGTTCTAGTTTCGAGAAGAATGCTGGTGCAATTTTGATTGGGATTGCATTGAATGTGTAGATAGCTTTGGGTAGTATTGACATTTTGACAATATTTATTTTTCCAATCCATGAGCAGGGAATGTCTTTCCATTTCTTTAAATCTTCTTCAATTTCCTTCATAAGCTTTCTATAGTTTTCAGCATACAGATCCTTTACATCTTTGGTTAGATTTATTCCTAGGTATTTTATGCTTCTTGGTGCAATTGTGAATGGGATCAGTTTCTTTATTTGTCTTTCTGTTGCTTCATTGTTAGTGTATAAGAATGCAACTGATTTCTGTACATTGATTTTGTATCCTGCAACTTTGCTGAATTCCTGTATCAGTTCTAGCAGACTTTTGGTGGAGTCTATCGGATTTTCCATGTATAATATCATGTCATCTGCAAAAAGCGAAAGCTTGACTTCATCTTTGCCAATTTTGATGCCTTTGATTTCCTTTTGTTGTCTGATTGCTGATGCTAGAACTTCCAGCACTATGTTAAACAGCAGCGGTGAGAGTGGGCATCCTTGTCGTGTTCCTGATCTCAGGGAAAAAGCTTTCAGTTTTTCCCCGTTGAGGATGATGTTAGCTGTGGGCTTTTCATAAATGGCTTTTATGATCTTTAAGTATGTTCCTTCTATCCCGACTTTCTCAAGGGTTTTTATTAAGAAAGGGTGCTGGATTTTGTCGAAGGCCTTTTCTGCATCGATTGACAGGATCATATGGTTCTTCTCTCTTTTTTTGTTAATGTGATGTATCACGTTGATTGATTTGCGAATGTTGAACCAGCCCTGCATCCCAGGAATGAATCCCACTTGATCATGGTGAATAATTCTTTTTATATGCCGTTGAATTCGATTTGCTAGTATCTTATTGAGAATTTTTGCATCCATATTCATCAGGGATATTGGCCTGTAGTTCTCTTTTTTTACTGGGTCTCTGTCTGGTTTAGGAATCAAAGTAATACTGGCTTCATAGAATGAGTCTGGAAGTTTTCCTTCCCTTTCTATTTCTTGGAATAGCTTGAGAAGGATAGGTATGATCTCTGCTTTAAACGTCTGGTAGAACTCCCCTGGGAAGCCATCTGGTCCTGGACTCTTATTTGTTATATAATAGTTACAGGGTCTATCCATCAGGAAGAGCTAACAATTATAAATGTCTATGCGCCGAATACCGGAGCCCCCAAATATATAAAACAATTACTCATAAACATAAGCAACCTTATTGATAAGAATGTGGTAATTGCAGGGGACTTTAATACACCACTTACAGAAATGGATAGATCATCTAGACACACGGTCAATAAAGAAACAAGGGCCCTGAATGAGACATTGGATGAGATGGACTTGACAGATATATTTAGAACTCTGCATCCCAAAGCAACAGAATATACTTTCTTCTCGAGTGCACATGGAACATTCTCCAAGATAGATCATATACTGGGTCACAAAACAGCCCTTCATAAGTTTACAAGAATTGAAATTATACCATGCTTACTTTCAGACCACAATGCCATGAAGCTTGAAATCAACCACAGAAAAAAGTCTGGAAAACCTCCAAAAGCATGGAGGTTAAAGAACACCCTACTAACGAATGAGTGGGTCAACCAGGCAATTAGAGAAGAAATTAAAAAATATATGGAAACAAACGAAAATGAAAATACAACAATCCAAACGCTTTGGGACGCAGCAAAGGCAGTCCTGAGAGGAAAATACATTGCAATCCAGGCCTATCTCAAGAAACAAGAAAAATCCCAAATACAAAATCTAACAGCACACCTAAAGGAACTAGAAGCAGAACAGCAAAGGCAGCCTAAGCCCAGCAGAAGAAGAGAAATAATAAAGATCAGAGCAGAAATAAACAATATAGAAACTAAAAAAACTGTAGAGCAGATCAACGAAACCAAGAGTTGGTTTTTTGAAAAAATAAACAAAATTGACAAACCTCTAGCCAGGCTTCTCAAAAAGAAAAGGGAGATGACCCAAATAGATAAAATCATGAATGAAAATGGAATGATTACAACCAATCCCTCAGAGATACAAACAATTATCAGGGAATACTATGAAAACTTATATGCCAACAAATTGGACAACCTGGAAGAAATGGACGAATTCCTGAACACCCACACGCTTCCAAAACTCAATCAGGAGGAAATAGAAAGCTTGAACAGACCCATAACCAGCGAAGAAATTGAATCGGTTATCAAAAATCTCCCAACAAATAAGAGTCCAGGACCAGATGTGTTTTCAGTCATGGTTCTTATTAAGGTGACTATAGAGTCTGAACATTTAGATTTAACATTTCATGAAAAAGGTTTATTTCTAAAGTACTTTTATTTATATTCTAAAGATTTGATTTTTCTTTTTTTTCTTTTTTTAAAATGTTTATTTTTGAAAGAAAAAGAGACAGAACATGATTGGGGGAGAAGGAGAGAGATAGGGAGACACAGAATCTGAAGCAGCCTCCAGGCTTTGAGCCGTTAGTTAGCACAAAGCCCGATGCGGGGCTCGAACTCATGAGCCATGAGACAATGACCTGTGTTGAAGTCAGATGCTTAACTGACTGAGCCACCCAGGTGCCCCAAGATTTGATTTATTTCTATAAAAGCACTTGAAAATGTGCTTCTCTGTCAGAGCCATAATTTATATATGTTAAAAGCAAGATCCATCTGTTTCAAAGAGGTTTACATCTGAAGCCTACACACACACACACACACACACACACACACAGTTGTATATAAAAGCATATTTTGTGACATGACAGTAAAAAAAAAGGAGTTTTCCTGAATCAGGTTCTGTGATATACAGATGAAAATCCATTTTAGTTGAAATTCATGTATCAGAATAATTTCTGAAAACAAACCAAAACATTATCTTGTCCACTTATTTTCTTATTAAGAAATTTGAGTATCATTTATTTTAGGATAACTACATTCCAGATATGGGACAAGTCCCTAAAGCCTCTTGACAAATTATGTTCCTGTCTTGACTCACTTCTTCTATTGTTAGAGAGTTGGCCTAATTCAAAATAATGTCTTGGTTATCTCTATTTGAAGGGATTCTTTTCTATCCAGAAGAAATTTGCTATGGATTATTGTTCTCTCAGAAATCCACGTCTTCAACTTGATGAAGACATTGGCAACATGACTGCCTTGGATGTCAGTTGAGGCTATATGGATATCCTGGAGATTTTTTTAATTTTTTTATTATTATTTATATTTTGAGAGACAGAGCATGAAGATGGAAGGGGCAGGGAGAGAGATAGAGAGAGTCACAGACTCCAAAGCAGGCTCCAGGCTCTGAGCTGTCAGCACAGACCCCAATGCGGGGCTCGAACCAATGAACTTTGAGATCATGACTTGAGTTGAAATCAGAACCTTAACTGACTGAGCCACACAGGTGCCCCTCCTGGAGGTTTCTAAGAGAAATATGACTAATACTTGGCAGAGTAGTCACAATTTTTAACAGATTTCATCAGCACTACTCTGTCAGAGGGAGGAAGATGTAAATACCCATCGAATATATTGAACATCAGAGCTACAGAGCATCACGTACGTTTGTGAGAAAACATTGGGATGAACTTGCAACAATCACCAAACAGCTGCAGTAAACACCCTGTCAAGGGAACACATTTTTCTGCAGATTGGAACATGTCAAAACAAAAACCTACCACTAAAGACCAATGGGAAAATTATATGAATGCCAAGATTTAGATAATTGGGTAAGGTTTTAAGAGTATATTTGGAGAAAAAAAAGAAAGTATTGAGTGTTGCACACATGCATGCTTAAAATACCCTCCTCTTCTAAACTAGAGTCAGTGGTTAGCTTTTCCATAAATGTCTGCTTTTGGTTTCTTGGTAGATTACTTCTGACATCTCCTTTCTTTCCCGGGCTATTTTTCAAGGCCAGATTGGCATAACAGAAGTTAATTATATATTTTCCCTGAAATCTGTTGTAATTTGACTTTAGTGAATTGACCCTGGTATCAGGGTATTACTAAATAATAGTGCTTTAAGGCTGAAGGCCTGAGGACACTGGGGCCTGCTATAGATAGATAATAGTTCATTTACAGAATGAGCTCTTCATACCTGTTGTAACATTCCTTACAATTCTATATAAAAATGAGATGGGAAGTTTAGGTTAATATCAAGATGATTCAGACAACATAACATTAACCCACATACATGTGCCTGAACTACTTGAAATAATGTAGAGAAACTTATTTTTTTTTTTGCCTGAGTTGTCCATCTGATAGCTTTAATTCTATATCTAATTTATTTTTACTCCCAAAAGATTTCTACGTTCTTTTTCCTCTCACCTATATACTTATTACGTACTCATTACTTTGCTAGTGATTATTTAAAAAAATACTTATTGAAAATATTTAACTGTAATTTAACTGTAATCCCTGCTTGGGATTCTATCTCTCCCTCTCTCTCTGCCCCTCCACCACTCCTACTCTCTCTCTCAATCTCTCTCTCTCTCTCTCTCTCTCTCTCTCTCTTTCTCTGTCTCTCTCTCAAAGTAAATAAACTTTAAAAAATGTTTCTAAAATTATGAAATGTATCAAATACAAAAGTAAAGAACATAGATAACACCTATGTACTCTCCATCTATGTTTTACACATACTAATTTTTTTAATATTTGATTCTGATTTATTTGTAATAAATACAGTTTTACCTCTCACTAATCTCATTCATGTCCCACCATTCCCAGAAATAGCTACTGACCTGGAGATGGTAAGTTTGCATCCCTTCATGCAGTCCTACAATTTTTTAATTGTAAAAAAAACATAAAAATTATCATCTTAAACATTTTATTATTTTTAATTTTAAATTCCAAAATAGTTAACTTACAGTGTTATATTAGTTTTAGGTGTACAATATAGTGATTGAACAATTCCATGTATCACCCAGTGCTCATCACAACAACAAGTGCACTGCTTAATCCCCATCATTGATTTCACCCATTCCCCTACCCACCTCCCCTCTGATAACCATCAGTTTGTTTTCTATAGTTCAAAGTCTGTGTCTTCATTTGTCTCTCTTTTTTTTTACTTTGATCATTTTTTTTGTTTTATAATTCCATAAATAAGTGAAATCATATATTTGTCTTTCTCTGACTGACTTATTTCACATAACATTATACTTTCTAACTCCATCCATGTCCTTGCAAATGGTAAGATTTCAGTCTTTTTAATGGCTGAATAATTTTCCATTGTATGTATATACCACATTTTCTTAACCATTCATCTATTGATGGACACTTGGGATGGTTTGCTAATTTGACTTTTGTAAATAATGTTGCTATAAACTTAGGGTTGCATGTGTCCTTTTGAATTAGTGTTTTTGTAATTTTGGGGTAGATACCCATTAATATGATTACTGGATAATAGGGTAGTTCTATTTTTATAAAAATTTTTAAATGTATTGATTTTGAGAGAGAGTGTATGAACAAAGGAGGGGAAGAGAGAGAGGGAGAGAGAAAGAATCCCAAGCAGACTCTGTTCTGCCATACAGAGCCTGATGAGGGGTTCGAACTCACAACATGTGAAATCATGACCTGAGCCAAAACTACGAATTTGATGCTTAACAACTGAGCCACCCAGGTGCCCTGAGTAGTTCTATTTTTAAATTTTGAGGAAACTCCATGCTGTTTTTGACAGTGGCTACACCAATTTGTATTCCCACAAATAGTGCAAGAGCTTTTCTTTTTCTCCATACTCTCATCAACACTGTTTTTTTCTTGTGTATTTGATTTCAGCCATTCTGGCAGGTATGAGATGATATCTCATTGTAATTATGATTTTAGTTTTCTTGATAATGAATGATGTTGAACATCTTTTCATATGTTGGCCATCTGATGCCTTCTTTGGATAAATGTCCCTTGTGCCTTCTTTACATCTTTTAATTGGATTATTTGTTTTTGGGGTGTTGAGTTGTCTAAGTTCTTTATATATTTTGAATATTAACCCTTTATTGGATATTTCATTTTCAAATATCTTCTCCCATTCAGTACATGGCCTTTAGTTTTGTTGATGGTTTCCTTCACTGTGCCTAAACTTTTAATTGTAATGAATTTTCAATTTCTTTTTGCTTTTATTTCCCTTGCCTCAGGAAACCTATCTAGAAAAATTTTGCTATGGTTGATGTCAAAAGAATTAATCCCTGTGCTATCTGCTAGGATATTTATGGTTTTAGGTCTTACATTTAGGTCTTTAATCCATTTTTAATTTAGTTTTGAATATGATGAAAAAAAAAGTGGTACAGTTTCATTCTTTTACATGTAGCTTTCCAGCTTGCCCAACACCATTTGTTGAAGAGACTGATTTTTTCCCACTGTATATTATTTCCTGGTTTGCAAAGATAATTGACCATATAATTGTGGGTTTATTTATGATTTTTCAATTCTGTTCTATTGATCTATGTGTCTATTTTTGTGCCAGTACCATACTGTTTTGATTACTACAGGTGAATAATATAACTTGAATTCTGCTATTGAGATACCTCCAGCTTTGGTTTTCCTTTTAAAATTGTACTGGCATTTTGAGATTTTTTGTAGTTGCATATAAAGTTTAAAATTCTTTGTTTTTGTTCTGTGGAAAATGTTGTTGCTTTTTGATATGGATTGCATTAAATGTGTAGATTGCTTTGGGTACTACAGACATCTTAACAATGTTCTGCCAATCCATGGGCGTGGAATGTTTTTCCATTACTTTGTGTCATGTTCAGTTTCATTCATCAGTGTTTTATAGTTTTCAGAGTACACATCTTTCACAGTTTATTTTTAGCTATGTTAATCTTTTTGGTGCAATTATAAATGAAATTCTTTTCTTAATTTCTCTTTCTCCTTGTTCATTGTTAGTGTACAGAAATACAACAGATTTCTGTACATCAATTTTTTTTATCCTGTAACTTAACTGAATTCGTGTATCAGTTCTAGCAGTTTTTTGGTGAAGTCTTTAGGATTTTCCATTTAGAGTATCTTGTCATCTGCAAATAGTGAATGTTTTAATTTTTCCTTACCAATTTGGATGAGTTTTATTGCTTTTGTTGTCTAATTGTGGTTAGGACTTCCAATACTATATTGAATAAAAGTGGTGACAGTGGACACCCTTGCCTTATTCCTGATTTTAGGGGGAGGGCTGTCAGTTTTTCCTCATTGAGTATGATGTTTGCTGTGGGTTTTTCATATATGGCCTTTACTATGTTGAGGCATGTTTTCTCTAAACCTAGTTTGTTGAGGGCTTTTATCATGAATGGATGTTATATTTTGTCAAATGTTTTTTCTTCATCTATTGAAATATGCATATGGTTTTATCCTTTGTCTTATTGATGTAATGTATCATGTTGATTGATTTGTGAATAGTGCACCACACTTGCACACCAGGTATAAAGCCCACTTGACTGTGGTGCATCATTTTTTAATGTATTGTTGGAATTTTTTGCTAATATTTCATTGAGGGTTTTGCATTATGTTTATCAAAGATATTGGCCTGCAGTTTTCTCTCTGTCTCTTCGTTTTTTGTTTTTTTACTTTGTGGCCTCTATCAGGTTTTGGTATCAGGGTAATGCTGGACTCATAGAATGAATTTGGAAGTTTGCCTCCTCCTTCTATTTTTTGGAGTAGTTTGAGGAGAGTAGGTATTAATTATTCTTTAAATACTTGGTACAATTCACCTGTGAAGCCATCTATTCCTGGACTTTTATTTATTGGGAGTCTTTTTCTTTATTACTGATTTCGCCTCTTTGTTGGTAATTGTTCTAGTCAAACTTTCTATTTCTTTCTGCTTCTATTTTGGAAGGTTATATGTTTTGGGGAACTTATCTATTTCTTCTAGGTTGTCCAATTTTTTGTCATTTAATTTTTCAAAATATTCTCTTAAATTCTTTATATTTCTGTGGTGTTGGTTGTGATTCCTCCCCTTCCATTTGTAATTTTACTTATTTGAGTCCCTTCTCTTGTTTTGGTGAGTTGGGCTATTGTTTTATAAATTTTGTTGATATTTTCAAAGAACCAGTTCCTGGTATAATTGATCTGTTGTACTGTGGACATTTTTTTTTTGTTGTTTGTTTGTTTATTTCTTTGTTTTTTTCAGTTTGTGTATTATTTATTTCTGCTCTAACCATTATTATTCCCTTCCTTCTGCTGGATTTGTGTTTGGTTGTTCTTTTTCTAGCTCCTTTAGGTGTAAGATTAGGTTGCTTATTTGGGATTTTTCTTGCTTCTTAAGGTAGGCTTGTATTGTTATAAACTTTATTCTTTGATCTGCTTTTGCTCCTTCCCAAAGGTTTTGGATCATTGCATTTTCATTTTCATTTGTTTCCATGTACTTTTATTTTTCTTCTTTTATTACTTGTTTCACCTATTAATTATTTACTAGCATATTATTTAACATCCATGTATTTGTGGTCTTTCCAGATATTTTCTTTTTCTTTGGTTGATTCTAGTTTTAGGATGCTGTGGTCAGAAAAGACGCATGGTATTATTTTGATCTTCTTGAATTTGTTGAAACTTGTTTTGTGGCCTAATTTGTGATCTATATTAGAAAATGTTTCATGTACATCTGAAAAGAATGTGTATTCTGCTGTTTTAGGATGGAATGTCTGGATGTATCTGTTAAATCTATCTGGTCCAACATGTCATTCAAATCCATTGTTTCCATGTTGATTTTCGTTAGATGATTTACCCATTGATGTAAATGGGGTGCTAAAGTCCTCCACTATTATTATAATATTATTAATTAGTTATCTTATGTTTGTTATTAATGTTTTAGGTATTTGGTTGCTTCCATATTGGGTGCATAGATATTTATAATTGTTGTATCTTTTTGATGGATTGTCCTCTTTACTATCATATATGGTCCTTCTTTGTCTCTAGTTATAGTCTTTGTTTTAAAATCTATTTTTCTGATATAAATATTGTTACTCTGGTTTTCTTTTGACATCCATTTACATTAAAGTGTTTCTCCATACTCTCACTTTCAGTCTGTAGGTGTTCTTAGGTCTAACTAAGTCTCCTGTAGGTAACAGAGATTGGCCTTTTTTTTTTTAATCCATTCTGTCACCCTATGTCTTTTGTTTGGAGCATTCAGTCCATTTACATTCAAAGTAATTATTGATGGAAATGTATTTATTGCCATTTTATTACTTGTTCTGTGTTTTTTTCTTTATGAAGTTTTTCTGTTATCTTTTCTTCAATTTCTATCATTTATTGTTTGCTGGTTTTCTTTAGTGACATATTTAGATTTCTTTATTTTTTTGTATATATATTACTGTTTTTTTATTTGTTTTTACCATTAGGTTTGCATACAACATCTTCTGCATATAACATTCTTTTTTTTTTTTCTGAAATTTATTGACAAATTGGTTTCCATACAACACCCAGTGCTCATCCCAAAAGGTGCCCTCCTCAATACCCATCACCCACCCTCTCCTCCCTCCCACCCCCCATCAACCCTCAGTTTGTTCTCAGTTTTTAACAGTCTCTTATGCTTTGGCTCTCTCCCATTCTAACCTCTTTTTTTTTTTTTTTCCTTCCCCTCCCCCATGGGTTCCTGTTAAGTTTCTCAGGATCCACATAAGAGTGAGACCATATGGTATCTGTCTTTCTCTGTATGGCTTATTTCACTTAGCATCACACTCTCCAGTTCCATCCACGTTGCTACAAAAGGCCATATTTCATTTTTTCTCATTGCCACGTAATATTCCATTGTGTATATAAACCACAATTTCTTTATCCATTCATCAGTTGATGGACATTTAGGCTCTTTCCATAATTTGGCTATTGTTGAGAGTGCTGCTATGAACATTGGGGTACAAGTGGCCCTATGCATCAGTGCTCCTGTATCCCTTGGATAAATTCCTAGCAGTGCTATTGCTGGGTCATAGGGTAGGTCTATTTTTAATTTTCTGAGGAACCTCCACACTGCTTTCCAGAGCGGCTGCACCAATTTGCATTCCCACCAACAGTGCAAGAGGGTTCCCGTTTCTCCACATCCTCTCCAGCATCTATAGTCTCCTGATTTGTTCATTTTGGCCACTCTGACTGGCGTGAGGTGATACCTGAGTGTGGTTTTGATTTGTATTTCCCTGATAAGGAGCGACGCTGAACATCTTTTCATGTGCCTGTTGGCCATCCGGATGTCTTCTTTAGAGAAGTGTCTATTCATTGCATATAACATTCTATATTAAGTTGATGGTCATTTATGCTGAACCCATTCTTACTCTTCTCCTCTACTCTCCATGTTTTAGATATTTGATGACATATTTTATATCCTTTTATTTTGTGATTTCCTTGACTATTTTTATATAAATATTTAGTTTCACTACTTTTGTGTTTTTTACCTTCATATTGTCACTTTGGTTTCTCCTTTTCACTCAAAGTCCCCTTTGATATTTCTTGCAGAGCTGATTTAGTAGTCATAAACTACTTCAGTTTTTGTTTGTCTTGGAAACTCTTTATCTATTCTTCTGTTGTGAATGATAGCCTTGTTGGATACAGTATTGGGTACAGATTTTTCCCATTCAGTACTTTAAATATATCATCTCACACCCTTCTGGGTTGCCTAGTTTCTGCTGAACAATCTTCTGATAGCTTTATGGGATTTCTCACGTATGAAACTGTCCTCTTTTGTTTTGCTGCTTTTTAATTTTTTTCTTTATCACTATGTTTTGTCATTTTAATTGCATGTCTTGGTGTGGATCTGCTTTTGTAGATTTTGTTGTGGATTCTCTGTGCCTCCTGGATCTGGAAATCCGTGTCCTTCCCCAATTTAGGATATTTTTCAGCTGTTATTTCTTCAAATAAATTTTCTGCCTCCCTTTTCTCTCTCTTCTTCTGGCATCCCTATAATACAAATGTTAATAAGTTTGATGAAGTCTCTGAGTCCATAAGCCTATTTTCATTTTGCATAATTCTTTTTTGCCTCTTTTTTCCATCTTGATTACTTTCCATTACTCTCTCTTCTAGGTCACTAATTCATTCCTTTGCTTCTTCCAGCCTCCTGTTCATTCCATCAACCATATTTCTCATTTCTTCCCTTGAACTTTTTATCTCTGATATGTGCTTCCTTACTTCTGTGTTAAGGGTCTCAGTGATGGCTGCCACTCTCTTCTCAAGTGCCTTCAGTATCTTTATGATAATTACTTGAAGTCCTCTATCAGGCCTGTTACTTGTAACTATTTTCCTTATATCTCTGGCTCTGGTCTTGTCCTGTTCTTTCATTTTAGACAAATTCCTCTGTCTTCTCACATTATCTAAGTTTCTGTGCCTGTTACTCTGTGTTGGGAAAGTCAGCTACATCTCCTGTTCTTGAAGGTAATAGCCTTATGAAGAAGAGGTACTGTAGTGCTCTGCTGTGTAGTGTTGCCTTTTCTCCAGTGCCTGAGACTTCAGAGAGTGTCTCCAACATGTGCTGTGTGCACTCTGCTGTTGTGTCCTGGCCACTTTATTTTTTAGGCCAGTCGTCTGCAGATGCTCTCTTTGCCTGTTGTGGGCAGTGTTTTGTTCTTGGCCTGAATATGTCAAGTTTGAACTAGGTGTGCTCCACTCTGCTTGTGAAATGAGAGTTGTTGACAATACTGCTGGAATGGAGGCCCCCAAAAATTCCTAGGTTGGGAGATGAGGTGTTAGTTTCTGTGTTTGGGCTGGTCTAGGGAAGGTGTCTTGCCTTACTGGGACTGAAGCTAGTGTCACTGGGAAGAATGGTTCCCCTGCATACATGGCTTGTTGTAAGCAAATTTGGTATCTAGTGTGGGTGCTGTGCTGGCTCCTGTAGGTGACCATGTGCTTATGCTGAGAAGCAGAGGAGGGAAATGGCACTTGGCAGTTCCTTTGTCCCTGGATGAGTCTCTTTGTGAATGCGAACTCTCTGGGAAACCTCAGAGATGAGCAAACAATCTCCCCTTAGGCACTATTCAGATCACTGTTTCCATGTTGTATGTCTGAGGGCTGTTTGCTCTGCCTTCTCTCCAATATCAGCTGTAATGTCCTCCAGGTTCTCTCTGAGCCAAGCCTGCTGATCTTTAAAACTCCAGGCTTTAAGCCCTGCTTGTTGTAAGAACTAATGAAATTTGTTCTTTTCGCTTACCAAGTGTGGGGATTCCTCCTCTCAGCGTAGGCTGCCCTGTGTGCTAGTCTGTCTCTTGCCCTTCCCTAGGACCATGGCCTTCTCCCCAGAGTGGTGGCCACAATCCATTTTGTTCCCAATAGAAATCTCTGCATTTTCTACCTTATTTGATGTGTCTACTTCTCTACCATTAGTTGTGGAGTTTGTTCTGCCATTCTTCAGGTCAATTTTTGGGGTATTTAAGATGATTTGGTCATCATCTAGTTGTATTTGTGGGTTTGAGGCAAGTCTAGGGTCCTCCTATTCTAAAAAAAAATAATATTTATTTATTTGTCAGAGAGAGAGAGAGAGTGTGAGTGGAGGATGGGCAGAAAGCGAGGGAGACACAGAATCTGAAGCAGGCTACAGGCTCTGAGCTGTCAGCACAGGACCCAACACAGGGCTCAAACCCACGAACTGTGAGATCATGACCTGAGCCAAAGTCAGACGTTTAACCAACTGAGCCAGCAAGGCACCCCTAGGGTCCTCCTATTCTGCTACTATCTTCCAAACCCCCTCATCTTAACAATTTTAAGTTATACTATTCAGTAGTATCAAATATATTTACATTGATATAAAACAGATATCTAGAGTTTTTCAGTCTGAAAACCTGAAGCCTTATCTTCATTAAACAACAGTTCTCCTCTTCCTTTTCTTCCCGAGGTCCTGATAACCACCATACTACATTCTGTTTCTAGGAATTTGACTAATTTAGATACTTCATGTAAGTGGAATTATATGGTATTTTTTTATGACTGGTTTATTTCAGCAAGAATAATGTCTTCAAGATTTATCCATGTAATCATGAGACAGGATTTCTTTTTCCCTTTAAAGTTTGAATAATATTTTATTTCATGTATATATCACATTTTTTCATTTGTTGATAAATATTTGTGTTGCTTCCACCTCTTGGCTATTCTGAATAGTGTTGCTATGAATATGAGTTTGCAAATATCTCTTCAAGAAATTTCTTTCAAGTTTTTGCATGTATACCCCAAAGTAGGATTGCTGGATCATATGGTAGCTCTATTTTTAATTTTTTGAGAAATCTCTAGACTGGTTTCCATAGTTGTTTAACCATTTAAAAATCCTTCCAACAATGAACATAACCACACTAACATTTATAATTTTCTATTTTTTATGGTATCTATCCTAATTGGCAATATGAGGTGATATCTCATTGTGGTTTTGATTTTCATTTCTCTGATAATTATTATATTGATCATATTGACATGCTTATTGGCTATTTGTACATATTCTTTGGAGAAATGTCTATTCAAGTTTTTTGCCCATTATTTAAATTGGGTTATTTGATTTTTTTGTTGTTGTGTTGTATAGATTCTTTATATATTTTGGATATTAACTCTTTATCAGATTTTTTTTTTTTTTAATTTTATTTTTTTTTTATTTTTTTTTTTTCTGAAATTTATTGACAAATTGGTTTCCATACAACACCCAGTGCTCATCCCAAAAGGTGCCCTCCTCAATACCCATCACCCACCCTCTCCTCCCTCCCACCCCCCATCAACCATCAGTTTGTTCTCAGTTTTTAACAGTCTCTTATGCTTTGGCTCTCTCCCATTCTAACCTCTTTTTTTTTTTTTTTCCTTCCCCTCCCCCATGGGTTCCTGTTAAGTTTCTCAGGATCCACATAAGAGTGAGACCATATGGTATCTGTCTTTCTCTGTATGGCTTATTTCACTTAGCATCACACTCTCCAGTTCCATCCACGTTGCTACAAAAGGCCATATTTCATTTTTTCTCATTGCCATGTAATATTCCATTGTGTATATAAACCACAATTTCTTTATCCATTCATCAGTTGATGGACATTTAGGCTCTTTCCATAATTTGGCTATTGTTGAGAGTGCTGCTATGAACATTGGGGTACAAGTGGCCCTATGCATCAGTGCTCCTGTATCCCTTGGATAAATTCCTAGCAGTGCTATTGCTGGGTCATAGGGTAGGTCTATTTTTAATTTTCTGAGGAACCTCCACACTGCTTTCCAGAGCGGCTGCACCAATTTGCATTCCCACCAACAGTGCAAGAGGGTTCCCGTTTCTCCACATCCTCTCCAGCATCTATAGTCTCCTGATTTGTTCATTTTGGCCACTCTGACTGGCGTGAGGTGATACCTGAGTGTGGTTTTGATTTGTATTTCCCTGATAAGGAGCGATGCTGAACATCTTTTCATGTGCCTGTTGGCCATCCGGATGTCTTCTTTAGAGAAGTGTCTATTCATGTTTTCTGCCCATTTCTTCACTGGGTTATTTGTTTTTCGGGTGTGGAGTTTGGTGAGCTCTTTATAGATTTTGGAGACTAGCCCTTTGTCCGATATGTCATTTGCGAATATCTTTTCCCATTCCGTTGGTTGCCTTTCAGTTTTGTTGGTTGTTTCCTTTGCTGTGCAGAAGCTTTTTATCTTCATAAGGTCCCAGTAATTCACTTTTGCTTTTAATTCCCTTGCCTTTGGGGATGTGTCGAGGAAGAGATTGCTACGGCTGAGGTCAGAGAGGTCTTTTCCTGCTTTCTCCTCTAAGGTTTTGATGGTTTCCTGTCTCACATTTAGGTCCTTTATCCATTTTGAGTTTATTTTTGTGAATGGTGTGAGAAAGTGGTCTAGTTTCAACCTTCTGCATGTTGCTGTCCAGTTCTCCCAGCACCATTTGTTAAAGAGGCTGTCTTTTTTCCATTGGATGTTCTTTCCTGCTTTGTCAAAGATGAGTTGGCCATACGTTTGTGGGTCTAGTTCTGGGGTTTCTATTCTATTCCATTGGTCTATGTGTCTGTTTTGGTGCCAATACCATGCTGTCTTGATGATGACAGCTTTGTAGTAGAGGCTAAAGTCTGGGATTGGGATGCCTCCTGCTTTGGTCTTCTTCTTCAAAATTCCTTTGGCTATTCGGGGCCTTTTGTGGTTCCATATGAATTTTAGGATTGCTTGTTCTAGTTTCGAGAAGAATGCTGGTGCAATTTTGATTGGGATTGCATTGAATGTGTAGATAGCTTTGGGTAGTATTGACATTTTGACAATATTTATTTTTCCAATCCATGAGCAGGGAATGTCTTTCCATTTCTTTAAATCTTCTTCAATTTCCTTCAGAAGCTTTCTATAGTTTTCAGCATACAGATCCTTTACATCTTTGGTTAGATTTATTCCTAGGTATTTTATGCTTCTTGGTGCAATTGTGAATGGGATCAGTTTCTTTATTTGTCTTTCTGTTGCTTCATTGTTAGTGTATAAGAATGCAACTGATTTCTGTACATTGATTTTGTATCCTGCAACTTTGCTGAATTCCTGTATCAGTTCTAGCAGACTTTTGGTGGAGTCTATCGGATTTTCCATGTATAATATCATGTCATCTGCAAAAAGCGAAAGCTTGACTTCATCTTTGCCAATTTGGATGCCTTTGATTTCCTTTTGTTGTCTGATTGCTGATGCTAGAACTTCCAGCACTATGTTAAACAGCAGCGGTGAGAGTGGGCATCCTTGTCGTGTTCCTGATCTCAGGGAAAAAGCTTTCAGTTTTTCCCCGTTGAGGATGATGTTAGCTGTGGGCTTTTCATAAATGGCTTTTATGATCTTTAAGTATGTTCCTTCTATCCCGACTTTCTCAAGGGTTTTTATTAAGAAAGGGTGCTGGATTTTGTCGAAGGCCTTTTCTGCATCGATTGACAGGATCATATGGTTCTTCTCTCTTTTTTTGTTAATGTGATGTATCACGTTGATTGATTTGCGAATGTTGAACCAGCCCTGCATCCCAGGAATGAATCCCACTTGATCATGGTGAATAATTCTTTTTATATGCCGTTGAATTCGATTTGCTAGTATCTTATTGAGAATTTTTGCATCCATATTCATCAGGGATATTGGCCTGTAGTTCTCTTTTTTTACTGGGTCTCTGTCTGGTTTAGGAATCAAAGTAATACTGGCTTCATAGAATGAGTCTGGAAGTTTTCCTTCCCTTTCTATTTCTTGGAATAGCTTGAGAAGGATAGGTATTATCTCTGCTTTAAACGTCTGGTAGAACTCCCCTGGGAAGCCATCTGGTCCTGGACTCTTATTTGTTGGGAGATTTTTGATAACCGATTCAATTTCTTCGCTGGTTATGGGTCTGTTCAAGCTTTCTATTTCCTCCTGATTGAGTTTTGGAAGCGTGTGGGTGTTCAGGAATTTGTCCATTTCTTCCAGGTTGTCCAATTTGTTGGCATATAAGTTTTCATAGTATTCCCTGATAATTGTTTGTATCTCTGAGGGATTGGTTGTAATAATTCCATTTTCATTCATGATTTTATCTATTTGGGTCCTCTCCCTTTTCTTTTTGAGAAGCCTGGCTAGAGGTTTGTCAATTTTGTTTATTTTTTCAAAAAACCAACTCTTGGTTTCGTTGATCTGCTCTACAGTTTTTTTAGTTTCTATATTGTTTATTTCTGCTCTGATCTTTATTATTTCTCTTCTTCTGCTGGGCTTAGGCTGCCTTTGCTGTTCTGCTTCTAGTTCCTTTAGGTGTGCTGTTAGATTTTGTATTTGGGATTTTTCTTGTTTCTTGAGATAGGCCTGGATTGCAATGTATTTTCCTCTCAGGACTGCCTTTGCTGCGTCCCAAAGCGTTTGGATTGTTGTATTTTCATTTTCGTTTGTTTCCATATATTTTTTAATTTCTTCTCTAATTGCCTGGTTGACCCACTCATTCGTTAGTAGGGTGTTCTTTAACCTCCATGCTTTTGGAGGTTTTCCAGACTTTTTCCTGTGGTTGATTTCAAGCTTCATGGCATTGTGGTCTGAAAGTAAGCATGGTATAATTTCAATTCTTGTAAACTTATGAAGGGCTGTTTTGTGACCCAGTATATGATCTATCTTGGAGAATGTTCCATGTGCACTCGAGAAGAAAGTATATTCTGTTGCTTTGGGATGCAGAGTTCTAAATATATCTGTCAAGTCCATCTCATCCAATGTCTCATTCAGGGCCCTTGTTTCTTTATTGACCGTGTGTCTAGATGATCTATCCATTTCTGTAAGTGGTGTATTAAAGTCCCCTGCAATTACCACATTCTTATCAATAAGGTTGCTTATGTTTATGAGTAATTGTTTTATATATTTGGGGGCTCCGGTATTCGGTGCATAGACATTGATAATTGTTAGCTCTTCCTGATGGATAGACCCTGTAACTATTATATAATGTCCTTCTTCATCTCTTGTTACAGCCTTTAATTTAAAGTCTAGTTTTTCTGATATAAGTATGGCTACTCCAGCTTTCTTTTGGCTTCCAGTCGCATGATAAATAGTTCTCCATCCCCTCACTCTCAATCTAAAGGTGTCCTCAGGTCTAAAATGAGTCTCTTGTAGACAGCAAATAGATGGGTCTTGTTTTTTTATCCATTCTGATACCCTATGTCTTTTGGTTGGCGCATTTAATCCATTTACATTCAGTGTTATTATAGAAAGATACGGGTTTAGAGTCATTGTGATGTCTGTATGTTTTATGCTTATAGTGATGTCTCTGGGACTTTGTCTCACAGGGTCCCCCTTAGGATCTCTTGTAGGGCTGGTTTAGTGGTGACAAATTCCTTCAGTTTTTGTTTGTTTGGGAAGACCTTTATCTCTCCTTCTATTCTAAATGACAGACTTGCTGGATAAAGGATTCTTGGCTGCATATTTTTTCTGTCTAGCACCCTGAAAATCTCTTGCCAATTCTTTCTGGCCTGCCAAGTTTCAAAAGAGAGATCAGTCACGAGTCTTATAGGTCTCCCTTTATATGTGAGGGCACGTTTACCCCTTGCTGCTTTCAGAATTTTCTCTTTATCCTTGTATTTTGCCAGTTTCACTATGATATGTCGTGCAGAAGATCGATTCAAGTTACGTCTGAAGGGAGTTCTCTGTGCCTCTTGGATTTCAATGCCTTTTTCCTTCCCCAGTTCAGGGAAGTTCTCAGCTATGATTTCTTCAAGTACCCCTTCAGCACCTTTCCCTCTCTCTTCCTCCTCTGGGATACCAATTATGCGTATATTATTTCTTTTTAGTGTATCACTTAATTCTCTAATTTTCCCCTCATACTCCTGGATTTTTTTATCTCTCTTTTTCTCAGCTTCCTCTTTTTCCATAACTTTATCTTCTAGTTCACCTATTCTCTCCTCTGCCTCTTCAAGCCGAGCTGTGGTGGTTTCCATTTTGTTATGCATTTCGTTTAAAGCGTTTTTCAGCTCCTCGTGACTGTTCCTTAGTCCCTTGATCTCTGTAGCAAGAGATTCTCTGCTGTCCTGTATACTGTTTTCAAGCCCAGCGATTAATTTTATGACTATTATTCTAAATTCACTTTCTGTTATATTATTTAAATCCTTTTTGATCAGCTCATTAGCTGTTGTTATTTCCTGGAGATTCTTCTGAGGGGAGTTCTTCCGCTTGGTCATTTTGGATAGTCCCTGGCGTGGTGAGGACCTGCAGGGCACTTCCCCTGTGCTGTGGTGTATACCTGGAGTTGGTGGGCGGGGCCGCAGTCAGACCTGATGTCTGCCCCCAGCCCACCGCTGGGGCCACAGTCAGACTGGTGTGTGCCTTCTCTTCCCCTCTCCTAGGGGCGGGATTCACTGTGGGGTGGTGTCGCTCGTCTGGGCTACTTGCACCCTGCCAGGCTTGTGATGCTGGGGATCTGGCGTATTAGCTGGGGTGGGTAGGCAAGGTGCTCGGGGGCAGGAGGGGCAGGCTTAGATCGCTTCTCCTTAGGTGATCCACTTCAGGAGGGGCCCTGTGGCAGCGGGAGGGAGTCAGATCCGCTGCCGGAGGTTTGGCTCCGCAGAAGCGCAGAGTTGGGTGTTTGCGCAGAGCGAGCAAGTTCCCTGGCAGGAACCGGTTCCCTTTGGGATTTCGGCTGGGGGATGGGCGGGGGAAATGGCGCTGGCGAGCGCCTTTGTTCCCCACCAAACTGAGCTCTGTTGTCAGGGGGCTCAGCAGCTCTCCCTCCCTTTGTCCTCCAGCCTTCCCGCTTTCCGAGCAGAGCTGTTAATTTCTGACCTCCCAGACGCTAAGTCGCGCTTGCTGTCGGAACACAGTCCGCCCGGCCCCTCCGCTTTTGCAAGCCCGACTCGGGGGCTCTGCTTGGCCGGCGAGCCGCCCCTCCGCCCCGGCTCCCTCCCGCCAGTCCGTGGAGCGCGCACCGCCTCGCCGCCCTTCCTACCCTCTTCCGTGGGCCTCTCGTCTGCGTTTGGCTCCGGCGACTCTGTTCTGCTAATCCTCTGGCGGTTTTCTGGGTTATTTAGGCAGGTGTAGATGGAATCTAAGTGATCAGCAGGACGTGCGGTGAGCCCAGCGTCCTCCTATGCCGCCATCTTGCCGCCTCCCTATCAGATTTTTGATTCACAAATATTTTTCCTATTTCTATGTGCTGCCTTTTCATTCTGTTGATTGTGCTCTTCAATGCACAAAAGTTTTTAAGTTTGATGTAGTTCCATTTGTCTATTTTCGCTCTTATTGCCTCTGTTTTTGATGTCACAACCAAGGAATTATTGCCAAGTGAAATCTCATGAAGGTTTCTCTTTATGTTTTAGGTCTCTTATAGTTTTAAATTTCATCCTCAGATATTTAATCCATTTTGAGTCAATTTTTTATATGATGTAAGATATGGGTCCAAATTCATGCTTTTTCATGTGGATATCCAATTTTTCCAGCATCATTTGTTGAACAGTCTGCCCTTTCTCTATTGAGCAGTCTTGACATCCTTGATGATGATCATTTGACCACATAAACTGGAGATTATTTCTGGGCTCTGCATTCTATTCCATTGGTCTTTTTATCCATACCACACTATTTTTATTATTACAGCTTAATAAATTTTGAAGTCAGGAAGTTTGAGTACTCAAAATTTACTATTCTTTTCTAAATTGTTTTTGCTATTTGGAGTCCCTTGAGATTATATATTAACTTGAGGATTTTAAAATAAATTTTATAAAAAATTGCATTTAAATGTTGATAGGGATTGTTTTGAATCTGTAGACAGCTTTGGGTAGTATGGACACTTAACTTTTCCAATCCATGAACAGAAGATACCTTTCTATTTATTTTTTGTCTTCTTTAATTCCTTTCAGCTATGTTTTATACATTTCATTATACTACTCAATTCCTTTATGTTTATTCCTAAGTATTTTATTATTTTTGATGCTATTGTGAATAGAATTGTTTTCCTAATTTCCTTTTTGGATAATTCATTGATAGTGTGTAAAAATATAACTGATTTTCTTACATAGATTTTATATCCTGCAACTTTGCTAAATTTGTTTATTATTTGTGTGTGTGTGTGTGTGTGTGTGTGAAGTCTTTAGGATTTTCTACGTAAAAAAATCATGTCATCTGCAAGCAAAGATAATTTTACTCTTTCATTTCACATTTGGATTTTTTTAGTGTTATTTTTTTTCCTAATTGCTCTAGCTAGGACTACCAGCACTCTGTTCACTAGAAGTGGCAAAAGTGAGCATTCTTGCTCTGTTGCAGATATTGGGAAAAAACCTTTTAGTTTTTCACTATTGAATATAATGTTAGCTGCATACTTGCCATATATGGCCTTTATTGTGTTGATATAAGTTCCCTCTCTAATTAATTGAGAGTTTTTATTATGAAAGATAGTGAATTTTATCAAATGTTTTCTTTTTCTGCATCGATTACAATGATCATATGATTTTTATCCTTCATACTGTTAGTGTGGTGACTCACACTGATTGATTTGCATATGTTGAAACATCCTTGAATCCCAGGAATAAATTCAATCTTATAATGGTTTATGATCCTTTTAATGTGGTGCTGAATTCAGTTCGCTATATTTTGTTGACTATTTTTACATCCATGTTAGGGATATTGTCCCGTAGTTTTCAGTTCTAGTGGTTTCTTTGTCTGCCTTTGATATCACGGTGATGCTGGCATCAAAATGAGCTTGGAAGTATTACTTCTTCTATTTTTTTTTTGAGTTAAGAAGGATTGGCATTAATTTATATTTGAATATTTGGTAGAATTCATCCATGAAGGCATCTGCTTCTGGGCTTTTCTTTGTTCAGATGTTTGTGATTTTTCCCTTTCAGCACCTTAAATAGATCATGCCACTCCCTTCTGGCCTGAAACATTTCTGCTGAGAAATCCTCTGATAGCCTTATGAGGTATCTCTTGTTGGTAACTTTCTTCTTTCCTTTTATTGCCTTAAATTTCTTTTTTCTTTATCACTACTTTTTGCTATTTTAATTACTATGTGTCTTAGTGTGGACCTCCTTGGGTTAAATTTTTGGGAGTATCTCTGTGCCTCCTGGATCTGGGTACCTGTTTCCTTCCCCAAATTAGGGAATTTTTCAGATATTATTTCTTCAAATAAATTTTCTGCCTTTTTCTCTTCTTCTGAGATCCCTATAATGTATCTTATAACAATGAGTGGAGTCACCAAGTTCCTTAAGACTATTCTCATTTTGCATAATTTTTTCCTCCCCTTTGGTCACCTTGGTTACTTTCTATTACTCTGTCTTCCAGGTCATTAATTCATTCCTTTCCTTCATCTAGCTTGCCATTTATTCTACCAGGTGTGTTTTTAAGTTCACTTATTGTGTTCTTGATCTCTGATTCATTTTTATCTCTGTGTTAAGGGTCTCACTAATGTCCTCTATTTTTTACTCAAATCCAATAAGTATCTTTATGGTCATTACTTTAAGTTCTATATCAGGCATATCACTTATATCCACTTGGCTTTGGTCTCTTGCTATGTTTTTTTCCTGTTTTTTCATTTGGGAGATATTTCTGTCTCCTCATTTTGTCTGACTTTCTGTGTCTGTTTCTGTGTGTAAGGAAAGTCAGCTAGTACTTCTCTTACTCTTAATGATAATGGCCTTATGAATAAGAGGTCCTATAGTGTCTTGCAGTGGAGTGTTCCTTGATCCCCAGGCCCTGGAACTTCAGGGAGTGTCTTCTATGTGTGTTCCATGTGCTCTGAAGTTGAGTCTGAGTGTCTTTTTCCTTCAGTCCCATTGTTTGAAGAGGCTCTTTTTGCCTATTGTGGGTAGCAAGGTATGTGGTGATTGGTTTGCAAAATAAGACCTGCTTCTGCTGCTACTGGAACTGTGGTCCTGCCAAATACATGGTTCAGGAGATGTGGTGTTGGCTAAGTTTTTGTCAGTCTTCTGGGGTAGAGTCCTGCAGCATCAGTACTCAAGGTAGCATGACTGGGAACGGTGAATCTGCTGAAGTGTGTGTGGGGGAATGGGGCTCAGTGCAAGCAAATTATGTAAGGAGTGTCAGTGCCAGGCTGGTTCCTGCCTGTATCCTGGTTCCTGAAGGTTGCTGTTGTTTATCCCGGGGGGGGGGGGGGGCTGGGGAGGAAAATGGTGCCTTCCCACTCTTTTGTTCCTGCAGGGGTCTCTTCATGATCCCTATCTCTCTGGGTCATGGTCTGAGATCAGCAAATCACTCTCCCTCCCATCTGCCCCCAGTATTTTTTGACCTGGTGGTTCTACTGTGTGTCTGCATGGGCTATTTGTTGTGCTGTCTCTTTAAGGTCAGGAACCCTGCTTTCTAATGCTTTCCAGGCTCTTTAAAACTTTGCAAGTTTTAAAATTCCAAGGTTTAAGTCCTGCTGGTTTTAATAACTCATGAAATTTGGCCCCACTCACTTTCAAAGGCAAATAGTATGGAGATTTTTCCTGTTTATGGGCCACCAGGGGTGAATGTCTGTTTTCTACCTTTCTCCACACCACTGGTTCTCTCCTCACTGTGCATGGCCATAGTCCGTTTCACTCCCAGACCACATCTTCACCCTTCCTACCCTCGCTGATGTGGCCTCTTGTCTACCTTTAGTTGTGGAGTTTGTTCTGCCAGTCTTTGTGTCATTTGCTGTGTTATTTACGCTGATATGGATATTATCTAGTTGTATCTGTTGGACAAAGGGGGCTTAGTATCCTCCTATTCACCATTTTCTCACCTGACCTCCCTAAAATTTAAAATTTTGTTCAATTCATTAGTTAAAGAGGCATCCAATAAGATGTTAATAGTGATGCAAAAGGAAAATTGAAGAACAAAGACTTACACAGTCTAAGTACTACTGAAACAAATTTGTAAATAAATGCAAAATTAGTTCATATCCTACATAAAAATAAACTATATTTGTCTTTAACTTTTCTACTAGACAGAAATAAGTTGCATCTGGCTAGATAAAATTTTTGTGCACTGACATGAACAGGAAATATTTGCATTGCTCTCAGACAATAATTATTTTCATTGTTATTAGTTTTCCACAAGTTAATTTCTATCTTTATAGACACATAAAATAATCTAATCAATAGAATCAAAGGTACACCCATACCTAAATAGATATTCCCCAGAAATTATACTAGACCAGGAGTCTGCAAACCCTAGTCTATTGGCCAAATCTGGCTCATTGTCTGTTTTTTTATAAATAAAGTTTTATTGAAACACAACTACATGCTGTGTTGTCCATAACTGCTTTTGCACTACATTGGCAGAATTTAGTAGTTGTTACAGAGATTGTATGGCCCACAGAACCCAAAACATTTACTATTGTACCTCTTATAGAAAAAAATTGCTGATTCCTACTCTGGACATTGTGCAGCGCTCCACTGAAAAGATACCCAGTAATCTTTTTTGCCCCTTTCCAAAATTTGAATGAATGTTCTTTTAAAATGCTATGAATAATAAAATGAAGTGAAATTAGCAATGTCACAGCACACAAGTCAAAATACAAAAATACACTGAATCTCCATATAGTAGTATAAAATAATTGGAAAATAAGTATTTGGGACAGGAAGGTGGGTGTGGGTATAAAGGAGTAGCACAAAAAAGACTTGTGGTGATGGAACAGTTCTATCTCTTGATTGTGGTTATGGTTACATGAATCAATAAATGTAATAAAGCTGAATAGAACTGCAGACACACATGTGCTTGTAAAACTGGTGAAATATTAATATGTTCTGTGGATTATGCTAATTTAAATCTCCTGGTTTTGATATTATTCTTTTTTTTAATTTTTTTTCTTTTTTTAACGTTTATTTATTTTGAGACAGAGAGAGACAGAGCATGAACGGGGGAGGGGCAGAGAGAGAGGGAGACACAGAATCGAAACAGGCTCCAGGCTCTGAGCCATCAGCCCAGAGCCTGACGCGGGGCTCGAACTCACGGACCGCGAGATCGTGACCTGGCTGAAGTCGGACGCTTAACCGACTGCACCACCCAGGCGCCCCAATATTATTCTGCTATAATTATACAAAATGTTACAATTAGAGGAAATTAAGAGACATGGTCATAGGAACATGCATTTGTTTGTAACTTCCTGTAAATCTGTATTTCATTAAAAAACTATATATATGCCCACAAAAAGCATATCCTTCACAAAAATAATTGTTCTTCAAGAATGTTTATAGCAGCTTCATTAGCAATAGGCAAAAATTGGGAAAAACTCAAATATTCACCTTCAGGAGAATGGATAAAGGAATTGTCTTATATTCATATAATGGAATACTATTCATCAATAAAAATAAATGAACTACTGATACATGTAAAACATCATTGAATCTCATATATATTATCTTGGGGAAAGAGCTAAACACGAAAGTGTACATAATGTACGATTAATATATACTTCCATAACAAGTTAAATAAAGAGTAAAAAATGATATGTGGTTACTTCTAGGTGAAAGTGTGGTGGTGGTATTGACTGGGGAGGGGCATAAGGAAACTCTTTGAAAGGATAGAAATGTTATGTATCTTTCTAAGGGAGTGGATTACATAGGTATGAATGTTACACACGCGCACACACACACACACACACACATACACACTTCTCAGTGGTATATTTTAGACTTGAACGAATTATTGAATATTTTGAACATAATGGAAAACAGTATTTTTATAATTGAGAATAGAGGTACAAATACACAAAGGGAGAATAGTAGAATTTTTTTTTTTAATTTGTACATATACCTCTGTTACTTATATGGGCCTGGAAACAATTCCACACCAATAGCAATGGACACATCTAGGGCCCAGATTTGTCTTCTATTTAAATGACCAGCACTCCTTGGAGAATGGTTACAGCCCGAAGACACAGAAAGTGCAAGATGAGCCTGGAATATCTTATTGTTCCAAAAATAAGCGAAGTACCCAGAGAATGATAGAGACATATCAAAATGAAGCAAGATGTAGCTAAAAGCATTTTCCATAGGCCAAATCTGGAATAATTTGAAAATTCAAACTAGTGAGGTGACTGGGTTCTAATAAGAATCTATGTATATTGACAAAAATCAATCAATAAATGAGTGAGAAGGAAAGGCTATTTCCTATAATATAGTGCAAACTAATAAATTAGAATGATAGAGAAAATCATCAAAAATGCTAAAATTATTAGGAAAAATTGATGAAGAACAGGATATTGGCATAATTTCAACACATGTCTTCATATATTATTCATTAATTTTAAGTGAAAAAAAAGTAAATTTATAGTGTAGAAACTTGCTATCCACTACTTTCACTAATGATCAGAGTTAACATCACCAGTGATGATGCATATCATTATCATGTATTAACTTATATGATGCACTGTTAAGGATATATCACCTCTGTAGTATTTCTGCCAAAGTGCTTAACTTGAATACATCCATGAGGACCCATCTGAAACACTCAAATTTCGGAACATTCTATAAAATAATTGCCCTGTATTTTTAAAAAATGTCAAGATCATATAAGGTAAAGAAATGCAATGAGACTATTCCAGATTAAAAGATACAGATAAGTAAATGTTATGTTTGATCTTGATAGAATCTTGGACTAAGACAAAGAGACATAAATCTATAAATATCCTTCACCTGGGACAATTGACATAATGCATTATGGTTACATGAGAGAATGTTTGTGTTTTTAGGAAAAAGCATACTAAAATATTTAGGGACAAAGTGGTACAATGTATCTACATTGACTCAATCTTTCTCTCAGTTAAAAAATTAAATAAATAATAAAGTGCATGTGTGTGTGTGTGTGTGTGTGTGTCTGTGTGTGTGTGTTTGGAGAGAGAGAGAGAGCAATTGTAAACAATCCGTGAATCTAGATAAAAACTGTACAGAAATTTTAATACTATGTTCAAAGATTTTCTTTAAGTGTGAGATAATACAAAAATAAAATAAAGTCAAAAATACACAATGCTTGCTTAACTGTTCAAAGATTATATTTTTAGGCATCAAAACTTCTATATCTGGAAGATTTCCTTCTTCCAGAAAAACCCTAAAAGGCATTTTGATTTTCCCCCCTGATACATACATAAATGATTTGGTGCATAATAAGCACTTAAGAGGCCCCTAAGTGACTCAGTCAGTTGAGCATCTAACTCTTGAACTCACCTCAGGTCATGATCTCATGGGTCATAAGATTGAGCCTTGCATTGGGCTCTGTGCTGACAGTGCAGAGCCTGCTTGGTAGTCTCTCTATCTCTCACTCTGTGCCCCTCTGCCACTTGTGCACTTTCTCTCCCTCTCTCTCCTTCTCTCTTAAAATAAAGATACTTTACAAAATAGGCACTTGAGTACATGTAAGCTATCGATATTATTACAAGTCTTCAACTACCAGATTTCTTTTCATCACCTATAAAGTTGGCCTGAAATAAGTGCTGTCTGCCTCTAGCTTCCTCATTTATCTCCTAAGGAGAATTTTATGGTCTTATTAAATTGTATTGTCTCAGCGCTCCTTTTGTTATTGCTAAGTAACAAAACACCTCAAACTTAGTGATGTAAAACAATCAGCATTTTATCTTCATGGATTCTGTGGGTCTGGAGTTAGGAAGGAACAGAATGGGTGGGTAGGGGGCGCCTGGGTGATGGCTTGGTCAGTTAAGCATCTGGTTCTTGATTTCCGCTCAGGTCATGATCTCACAGTTTGTGGGTTCAAGCCCAGCATCGTGCTCTGCACTGCTTGGGATTCTCTTTCTCTCCCTTTCTCTCCCTCTCTGCCCACTCTTTCTCTCTCCATACTCTCTCTATATATAAAAATAAATAAACTTAAAAAAAAAAAGAACAGAGAGGGAACAACTTGTCTGCTGTGTAATATTCAGGACCTAAAGTCCTGAAGTTCAACAAGATTAGCAGGCTTGTCGTGATTTGACAGTTGTGGACTGGTATCATTTGAAGAACTGTTCACTCACATGTCCTACAGTCAATGTGAGCACCTACATGTGGCCTCTCCATGTGGATTGCTTTCCTCACAGCATAGAAGACTCTGGGTAGTCAGACTTTTCTGGCTCAAGGCTCCAGACAGGAATCTTCCAAGAACAAGGTTGAAGCTGCACTGCTTTCTTTTTGTCCTCACCTCTGAATTCAAGAAGTCTTGCAGCTCCTCTTCTGCAGCATTCTATGGGCTACAAGGAAATAAGAAGCCCACCTAGATTCAAGAGAAATATACATAGACTCAACCTCTAAATAGGAGCAAAATCAATTTTACATTGTAGAAAAACATGTGCTATGGGAATTATTACTTCAGCATCTTTGGAAAATACAATCTATCACACCAGTTCTTTCACATTTCAAAGAAACCATTCATCTGCTTCAGATTATTTGCCCTTCTCACCATTTAAAACTATTTCCTTTTTAATTTTACTAAAAGATTCCAGAGAAGCTATTTGCTAAAAACTAACTCTATACTATTACTTCTAGCTATATTAATTCTACAAAAATCTATCTCAAAAAATTTGGTAACAGTCAGTGACCAAAACAATTTAAATATATTGAGTCCATGATAGGTGCATCATTTTAAATCATAAATATATTTCCATTCTATTGAATATGAATCTCTGGGATGGGATTTGCCAGTCTATGATTTAATAGCCTTTCTAGTAGTACCTGGGATCTTGTTAGAAATGCAGAATATTAGTCCCCACCCCACCCAACTAGATCTCCTGAATCAGAATCTGCATTTTAACTAGATCCCAAGTGATTAGTATGTACTTTATAGTTTGCTAAGCCTGGCTTAAGTAATTCTAATGATCTTACAGGTGTGAAAAACAATCCTTATAAAAGCAATATTTATCAGAATGTGGTTGACTAGGACCATTTGTAGCAGAATTATTTACAGAAGCTCTATAAATTGAGGCCCTAGAATTTATATTAAGCTCCTCCCCACCCAAGTGATTCTTATGCTAATTGTTGAGGTTTGAGAACCACTTCTCTAAAGAAGTAGACTTACTACATCACTCTAAAGCAGTATTCTCAGTGTGGACATTGCACCAGCAGCATTAGTATCACCTGGGAACTTAGAAATGCACATTTACAGATGTCACTCAGACCCACTGAATCAGGAACTCTAGTGGTGGGGTAATGTTTGTTTTATCAAGCTTGCTTGGTGTTTCTAATGCACACTTAAGTTTGAGAACCATTGCACTAAAGTATAGACAATGTTCCCAGAAATGACTAACATAGGATTATTAGCTTATCAGACATGGGTTTGTCATGTTGCCAACACTAAAGGACTTCACTCAGTTCATATCTTAATTACTTTAGCTAAGAAATGTGAAAAATTATTTGGTATCATGTCAGTGCTTTCACAGGAAAATACATTTATTGATTTGTTGATATTTCAGTAAAGTACTTTTATTTCAATTTTTATTTAGAGTACAATTTTGTTTTTCCATGTTGGCACATGTACCTAATCAACATTAAATAGCATAGAATATTGCATATGATCCATTTCTATCATACCATTTACCATTACTGAGAAGTGATAAGTGTAACCCTTTCAAATCATATGCAGGTGACTAGTAGCCCACCTGTATCTGCTGTCTACCAACTCTTTAGCTGTCATGGGTATAAGAACATATCTGATAGCCTGAATAGACTCAATGTAAAGGAAAGGAACAGCTGGGCAGAGTGGAATCTCAAACTATTGCTCCATCAGTTGAAACAGCTGTGATCTACAGCCTGCCAGGAAAAGCTTAGGCAAGCTTTGAAGAGAGGAAAAAAAAAGAAACAAGATACAACTTATGCCCCTCTAAGCTGGTCCCATTGGATATGACAGAATGATTATAAAAAGACCCAAGATTTTATATATATATATATATATATATGTGTGTGTGTGTGTGTGTATATATATATATACATATATATATGTATGTATATATATATATATATATGTATTTGGAGATCTAGTTTACAAAGAAATGCAACAGTTTGAAGAAATTAAATACAGTTTTAAGGAAAAGAGATCCTGCCTCTATGTCCCTACTGTGTATGTGCTATGACATCATTATAATATTCATCTATATATTTCCAGACTTTATGGAATTTTTGCTGTTCTGCATTAACAGTGTGAGTTTGCTTTTTGACTGATAGCTAGTATTATACTCAAAATTCTTTGTGACAGATATGCCTGGGATGAAAGACATTATTTGAATATTTGATACAAAACTGCACAACAGTGTGATATAGTCTAGGTATGGCTATCAAATAAAAATGAAACGGATGGTAAGATACCCATTTTGTAAAACTAAACATATGTGCATTGAAAAATGACTGGAAGGAAATATAGCCAGATGTGAATAAGAGTTCACATTGTGTGTGAACTGGGTGGTGTCTGGGTGGTGAGATTATGCTAATTTAGTCTTTCCACTTTTCTTGTTTTCCAAGTTATCTATAATAAAATATATGACAAAGTATCACTTTTTATAATTTCAAAATATGATTTAGTTTGGCTTAGTGAAAAGGAGGACTGAAATGGTAGACATTTTACTACAGCTAAATCAGGTGCAGTGCCTTTTTTAAGTGTAGACCAGCAACAATGGTATTACCTGGGATGTTGGAAATGCACCCAAGACCTACTGAGTTAGAATATGCAGTTTTACAAGATTCCCAGGTGATGTCTGTGCAAAGAAACTTTGGCGAAGCATTGAGGTAGAGTATTAGTCTCACTAGACTTAGGTAAGAGAATCACCCATGCTAAATATGTTAAATTACTATAGTATCAGGTATTGACTTCAAATAGATTCTACCAAAACTAGAATTTTCATAATGGGCCAATTTACCTAATTTAAATGTTACCTCTACATAAAAATACATAGGAAAAGGAAATTTGAGTCTTTAATAGAGGAAAATTATTTAATAGGGAAAATGAGATCAAACACAGATTATTTCTCTTTAAGTTTTCTTTCCCACTAACATCACTTTGAATTGCGGTTATTCAGTATCTGGAAATAAAATTTGCTAGTAACCAAAATCGATGGTAAACTTATGTATACAGCAGGAATTCCTATTGTGCCCTTCCTGTCTTCAGTTTTCAGGGAAACTAGTTGTACAAAAGCTTGGATTATAATTATTAAAGCTGGTATATTTTCTAATGGCCACAGCCATTCAAGAATCATTTGTACTTGTTAATGTGCTTTATTTTCAAAGTGTGATGTATAGCAAGTTCAGACTCCTGTTTTTTTCATATGACTCATGCCTGTATTATTTCTCTTTTTTGTGGTCTTCTATATGCTGTTAACAAATGTAATGTTTCAATTTCACTAAAAATATTTTATTCAGTAAATATTTCAGAATCCTAATGGGTGATACATATGCTACTTTAAGAATCCAGTTCACAAATAAATTCAATATTTACATAGGTTGTTAGGAAAGAAGGTGTGTTGCTATTTCTAATTTTTTTTGGTAGTTAATTACTTCCTCTCCTCCATTTTCCATTCTGTGTGTGCATGTATTTGTGTGTGGGACTTATAAGAGAAACAAGGAAAGCATCATAATGTGTAGCCTCATACAGTATTTCTCGAATTTAATGTGCATGTGAAGTGCCTGGTAAATATGTTAAAATCCAGTTTCTGAATATTTCCTTAGCAAGGTCAGAGTGTAAGGAACCCAGGAAAAAATGAAATAAAACAAAGAAATAAAACAGAAGAAAAACAGTCCAGCTAATTGATCTTGAGTAACTTACGTCAATACTATGATTACTTCAATTCTTGGATTTTATAATCCATAAAATTGGTCTAAAAATTGTGAGGATTTAAAAAACTAAATAATTGTGAGGATTTAAAAAACCCAACACATGGGAGAACCTCTTTTTAGCAGCTCAGGCAACCCTCTCAAAATATGGTCTCATTATTGCAGAAGACAAAATTCAATTTGAAGATCCCTTGTTCTATTTAGGTCAAAAATTAGTACAAAAGTCAATAATGCCTCAAAATGTTCAAATTCATAGAGATGCCTTTCACACTTTGAATGATTTCCAGAAGTTATTAGAAGACATTAACTGGTTACATCCTACTCTAGGTATACCTACTTATCAAATGACTCATCTTTTTGATGTATTTAAAGGGTATTCCAATTTAAATAGCCCTAGAAAATTAACTCTGGAAACATCCCAAGAATTACAATGGATTGCACAAAAAATTGTTTCCAGTCAGCTTACTTGAATTTGACTCCTCGCTATCTATTTCCTTGTTAATTTTACCATCACCTCATTCTACTACAAGAGTACTTTGGCAGGCTAATGGAATGATATAATGGATATTTCTTTCCAACAAAGCCTTTAAAAATTATCTACATATTTAGACAAAATAGGTATGTTAATTTTTAAGGGTCAGGAGAGGCTTAAGGAATAACAGCCCAAGACCCTGAGACAATTATAGTACCTCTATCTCATGCACAAATATCCATGCCATATCAGTAATGCATTTCGTGGCAACTTGGAGTTGCAGATTATATAGTTCACATAGAGAACCAGTATCCTAAATCCAAATTAATTGAATTTATCAAAACCACCTCCTTTATCATGCCTTGAATTGTACAATCAGTACCTGTAAATGGACCTAATTATTTTATAGATGCCAACAAATCCTGTTATTCTGCATATTATGGTCCTACTTCTAAATGTGTAAAATCCCTATGTGCTTCAGTAAAAAAGGCTGAACTCTGCCATATTTTTATTAGTTAAGAATGTTTCCTCCTCCATCAATATCTTAATGGATTCAGCCTTTTCTAAACAAGTGAAAATTTGGGAACCATTAATATTTATTCAGATGGCTCAGAATTGTCTGACTTATTTTTTCAAATCCAACATTGTCTCCAACACCGATCCCATCCTATATACATTACTCACATAGGATCTCATTCTGGCCTCCCTGGCCCCTTGGCAGAAGGAAATGCTACAGCAGATTCATTATTGTCAACTCCTGTTATTACAGCACAGATTTTCGCAGTCTGACTCATCTTAATGCTAAAGGCTTAAGTAAACGCTTTTCTATTTCCCTTAAACAAGCTAGAGAAATTATCACACACTGCCCCACTTGTGGGCCTATTGTCATTCCTCCATACTGTCACGGGATTAATCCCAGAGATCAACAACCTAATGATTTATTGTAAACGGATGTTACTCATGTTCTGCAATTTGGTCGCCTTGCATATGTACATATATCAATAGATACATATTCTGGTTTTATATGGGCTACACCTTTATCAGGAGAAAAAAATGGCCCATGTTATTCAGCACCTTTTAAAAGCATTTGCCACGATGGGACTCCCCCAGGATCATAAAACTGACAATGGCCCGGCTTATACTTCTCACACTTTTCTTATATTTTGCCAAAAATGAGGCATTCATCATACTACAGGCATTCCTTATAACCCACAAGTTGAAGCTATTATTGAACGTGCTAATCTTACATTAAAGACCATGTTACAAAAACAAAAACAGGGGGATATGGCCTTGAATCCAAAGAATCAATTAATGAACGCATTATTTACACTTAATTTTTTGGATTTAAGAGGTGAACAAGAGCTCACTGCAGCTGAAAAACATCAGACAGTCTCTAATACCAGATCCCTTTCACAACTAATATTTTGGGAAAATGATAATAACCAATGGTGCCTGGGTATGTTAAATTGTGGGGTCAAGGATTTGCTCTTGTATCCACAGATAACGGGAATATCTGGCTCCCAGCTCGGCAATTAAACCCACAATATGAACAGATGGGCGAAGAGAAAGAGTTGATAATTTTCAACCACTGGAGAAAGATAGGGAAGAATTAAGCCTGAAACGAGAAATAAAAAGAAGAACCGAAAAAACAATGAAAAATGGGGACAGATGAAGAAGATGACTCTAGAAGCAGAACAGATCCTCCAAAAAACAGGAACACCTAAGACTTCTACTACTCTGTTTATTGCCATGGTATCAGTTCTTATTTTAACCGTGAGTACTAAAGAGAATCACACATATTGGGCTTATATTCCAAATCCACCTCTTAATAGATTAATTACATGGGATGATCCCTCTTTCCCAGTTTATGTAAATGAGTCAGTCTGGTTGCCTGGACCTTATGATAATAGAGGTCCATTTAAACCAGAAGAAGAAGGAAAAGTAATCCCTAAGTATTCTGTAGGTGCAGATGGGCCACCTATATGTTTTGGAACAGGTGAACACTGTGTTACATTTCGTTCACAGGCATGGATAGCAAAAACACCCAATGGGACTAATATCTCTGTATTGTACTTATTACAGGGTGTCTCCATGAGAAGTCAAAGAATCCTCCTAAATTGTCTTGAGGTCAGTTAAGAAAGATTATAAATCCTGAGGAATGGATTAATTGGGAACTCTGTAGAGGAGAGGTTGGTAGAGTTTGTCTTAATATTTCCAAAGGAAGTGTTATTAGGCCTCTGTAGGCTCTGCTCGGACCAAATACTCGAAAAGAGAGCTCCGATGGCGTCGATATCAAGACGACATAATTTCAGACGTAACATCTGAAGCCATTATATGGCATGAAGGAGGGATGACTTCCCCCCTTCCCAGCCCACGTTTACCCGATGGGCCAGTTCAGAACTTTGGAAAATTGGCACTGGATTATTAGTCATGGCAGCTTGGGAAGGCCACTTAATGAATATTTCAAAAAAAATTATCCATCTCTTTTAGATTAAATGAGACTCATAAAATTCAAGCATGTGTCAGACTTCCTTTTCTCTTTATATTAGGCATGCCTCATTGGGACCCTGATAACAATCTTCTTACTTGCCATAATTGTTCTTTTTATACTTCTCTTAATTCAACTATTTCTTTTAACCAGGAAAAACAAAACTTATATATCTTTAAGACATGTAATGGGGTTTGGATGCCTGTAATCATGGATTGGTCTTGGCAACACTCCCCTGAAATGTATCTCATAGATGAAATATTGAAACGTGTCTTACACTGCACCTGATGGTTTGTAGCTTTACTGGTAACTGCTGTACTTGGGATTTTAGTTATTACAGCTACAGCAGCAACAGCTGGTTTTGCACTGCATCAGACTGTACAAACCACCCACTTTGTACAAAACTGGCATCAAGATTCAGAAAGGCTATGGAACAGCCAATGGCTGATTGATAGCCTAATAGAGAGCCAGTTATCTGACTTGCAACAAGCTGTGCTTTTTCTAGGAGATCAATTGATTAGTTTACAACAGATAAGCTTCAATGTGATTGGAACATAACCACCTTTTGTGTCACCTCCCTCCCCCGTGTATATAATCAATCTAAGATATCATGGGACCTGATGTGTTGACACCTTCTTAATCAAAGCAATACCCCTGCTGATATAGCTCAATTGCAAAAAGACATTTATGAAACATTCAAAAATAAACTTGAGATGATTTCTGGTGTTCCTTCTCTATCTGAGATAACTAATCGAATTTAGGAATTGAATCCAATGAATTATGTAAAACCCTTAAGCTTTTCTGTGATTGATATTTTTAGATTAATCTTTGTCTTATTACTTTGCATATACTTAGTCCGGAGAAGAGGACAGCATTGAAGCCGAGAATATGCCTCAGGAGCCTCTGTCTTTGCCCTCCAGCTTTGCCAAATGAAAGAAAAAGGGGGAGATGTGGGAGATGCAGGAGAGAAGTATCAAAGGAAAAGACTTCAAAAGGGAAGGGCTGGAGAAGGCGCAAGGCATTAGGACATGTTTGCACAGCTGAATCTGGCTGCAGCTCCTAAGGAGCCCCTAGAGCCATTAACATTGTCCAGGGCCAGGTCCTCCTTCACACTTGACCCTTCCTAGTGTTATAGAAACCAATTAACTCAAAATTCAACCTTGAAAAGCTAAACCATTAGATTGATTAATACACTTGCTTAGCTGACTTTATGCACGTAGTCTTTAGCAATTATCCTAATAAAAAGAAGCTTCATTCTGGAATCTGGGGCCTCATTCTGACTCAAGTATGAGGACCTTCACTTAACTGCACTTTGTTTGCAGACTCATCTTTTGAGACTCCGGCCATACTCCTTGCAACAATAACCCATTATTTTCTAAACCTAATTAATTCTGACCTGAAGTCCCATTTATGGGGGCCATGTAAAAGATTTAATACAGTTCTCCCTTTCTATTCCACAGTCTTGTGGCATGTCAGTAGGGTTTTTTTGCAATTTGAAAAACTCCCTCAGTGACTTGGTCTGAAAGGTTTCCTGCTGATGTGCTTATTAGCCAAGTCTTCCTTTTCCCATTGGATGGGGATGGTGGTATCACTTCTTTGACTGACTTGGGCACAGGTTTTGAGGCTGGTATAGAAGGTCTAGAACATTTGTTCTCTATATGGAACTCACCTGAGGTTCCATTTTTTCCACCTGACTCTCGAGTCTTAGAAATCATGTGTTCCAGCTATCTGGGGACCAAAAAAGGCTTACTTTTCCAGTCTTGGGGACTTTCTCATAGACCCAAGGTCACCTAATTGGCCCACCTATATCTCTCTAAGTACTTTTTTTCCTCCTGTTTCCAGTGGACCTTTAGAGACATGTTTGTTACTCTCTCCAGTGGGAGATTGGGATAGGAAGTACTGAAATGTGTTATTCAAATTACCTGATAGCACTAGTGTCATGATTAAAGAACAACTGCTCCTATCACTGCAAAATGAGTATATGATCCATGTTGCAGTCCATAGTTGATTAACAAATCATGTGGACAGACATTGTCTTAGACTACAACCTATTCTAGACTAATCTTCTCAAGGTATGGCTCCATTGCATCACTCCCCTCCTTTAAAAATTAATGGTTTCTTATTGACTATTAAATAAAATATAATTTTTGGACAAACATAGTCTCATGCAACAGTCTTAACCTACTCTTTCACTTTTCTGTCCAGTCAATACTTCACACTCAGATAAAACTGGACTGTTATCTGAACATTGTTTTTTTAACAGTATCACTTGCATGCCTTTGTAACTGAACTTAAGGGGTTTGCCACTTGGGAGGCATTAAATTGAACACAACCCAAGGAAGTATTGATAGCAAAGCATTTTTATTACTTGTCACAAGTAAGGAGGCAGGGAGATAGCTCTCAAAACACTGTCTCCCCTTTGAGTTAGTGCAGGAAGCTTTAATTCAGTGTGCTAGGGAGACAGGGGCAGGGATCCAGAGACATTAAATAACTTACATATTTTCTGTTACTTAGGCACTTCAGTTCAACTGCACATGTCTACCATGTCAGCATGCTAGTGTGTACATTGCATATTCAAAAATATAATGAGCTAAAGGTATTTTGAGGGTAACTCTTGGGGCTTCTGCTCATGTCCTCATGTCCCATATGCTTCCACCTGGTTCATCATATGGATATCCAGTGGAACACCTGGCCATATATCTCCTTAATGGGAGCTACTTATTCTGCAAAACTGACACATACTTTCCCTCCTTTTTCCCCTTCCCCCTCCTCCCCACTGCCAATCTGAAGTAAGTCTCCCTTGTGCCCCAAGGAACACCTTTGCTCCTGTTTTTCTGACAGGAATACCCTCCCATTGTGTCTGCCTGTGGAGATCCTGTTCATCACTTGAAGTTCAATTCAGGTGCTATTTCTTTCAGGGATTCCTTTCTGACTCCTTTAGTTTGATTTTATTTCTTTCACTTTTGAACACCAGTACGTTTCATTTGTCCATGTCTTTTTATAAATCTCATATTCTGCCTTACACCATGGTTATTTGTATTTTTGCTCTAGTTTTTCAATTAGACTGCCCATTTCTTGAAGGTAGGCTCTGTGATCAAGGGCCAAAAAATCTCCTAGCATAGTGCCTTAAATGCTAGACACTCAACAATTAATTTCGAAATTAGTAGATCATATCCCAAGCTTTTTTTGGGACAGACATTGTGTTTTTTTTCTTTCCACAGTGCCTGGAGATGTTTTGGGCTATACCTGTTTTTACACATGTGAAGTTCTTTCTCCAACAGTTCTTAGACCTTGGCCTCCTGCAGAGTGAACACATATCAAGCTATTTATTCCTGGTTGTTTTAGTTTGAGTTTGTCTTGTAGTTTGTTTCCTGATCTATTACTAACAAACCATTTATTCATCCCTTTTGCTATGCTTTCCTTAGAGTTAAACTATATTAGAATAGAAGAGGTAACTCTAGACTCCACATGAAAAAAAATTTTAATGTTTATTTATTTTTGACAGAGAGAGAGAGACAGAACATGAGGGGGAGGGGAAGAGAGAGAGGGAGACACAGAATCTGAAGCAGGCTCCAGGCTCTGAGCAGTCAGCACAGAGCCTGACGCGGGGCTCGAACCCACGGACCGTGAGATCATGACCTGAGCTGTAGTCAGATGCTCAACGGACTGAGCCACCCAGGCGCCCCTAGACTCCACAGTTTTTTAACTTTTAAAAAAGTTGATAGAAACTCTAGGCACCACAAGAATAATTCCTAAGTACGCAAGTCAACTAAATAACACTGTAAGCTTTTTATTTAAAAAGTGGAAGGGAGAGTTCTGTTTGCACACTATAGAACTTTCAGTGTTGTGACATTAACCACTCTAACAGTTTGCTTTGTACAAAACTAAAAGTCACACGTCACAAATGTAATAGACTGAAAAGGAAGGAGGAAGAAAGAGAATGTTAAACATAATTATTAGGCAAAAACTCACCTAATGCAATGAGATAATGAATATCTATGATCATGTAGAGACAGAACCCCTGGTGAGAATGAGACAGTGTTAAATGCATGCTAAACAAATAATAAGTACAGAATATTGATTTAATATCATTTTAAAATACACTTCTATGATGTCAAATGAGAATCTAAACATGAGGTATTGTTAACATATAATACAGGGAGTCAAGACACCTGTTTTTTTATTTTTTAAATGTTTTATTTATTTTTTGAGAGACACAGAGATATCACGCATGTGCACGTGGGGGAAGGGCAAAGAGAGAGAGGGGGACAGAGAATCTGAAGCTGAATCAGGGTCCAGGCTAGGAGCCATCAGCACAGAGCCCATGTGGAGCTCAACTTACAAACAATGAGATCATGACCTGAGCCACAGTTGGATGTTTAACCACCTGAGCCAACCAGCCACCCCCAAGGGCCTCGTTTAGAACCATAATTACATTGCAAACCCAGAGGCCCAGTATTTCAGTAATGAAAAACTTATTTACATATTCTAGATAATATATCCATTTAAAATAATTTAATTTATTTCATACAACTGTTAATATCTATAGGGAAATGCTCAGGATTAGAAAATATTTACATCATCAACTGCACTGAAAGAAGCCAGTAAAATATTATTGGTCTCAATCTAATCCAAGGGCAGATTTTCCTTTTTGGTCTAATTCCTTAGAAGTTGAAGTAATAGAAACAAAACAAACAGTAGGACAGGTCAACAAAACCAAGATTTGTTTCTTTGAAAGAATTGATAAAACTGATAAATGCCTAGCCAGACTTATCAAAATTAAAAGAGAAGGGAATTAAATAAAGTCAAGAATGCAAGAGAGGAGATCACAACAGGCACCACAGAAATAGAAACAATTGTAAGAGAATATTATGTGAAACAATTTGCCCACAAATTGGACAATCTAGAAGAAATGGATAAATTGCTAGAAACTTATAAACTACAAAAACTGAAACAGGAAGAAATAGAACACATAAATAGACTTATAATCAGCAAAGAAATTAGATAAGTAATAAAAACTCTTCCAAAAAACAAAATTTCAGAGCCAGATGGCTTCCCAGGGAACTTCTATCACATATTTAAAGAAGATTTAATACCTATTCTTCTCAAACTTCTCCAAAAACTAGAAATGGAAGTAAAAGTTCCAAATTAATTCTACTAAGCTAGCATTACCTTGACTCCAAAACCAGCAAAGACCCCACTATAAAGGAGAATTATAGGCCAATATCCCTGGGGAATATGGATGAAAAAATTCTCAACAAGATAGTAGCATATCAAATCAAACAGTACCATAAAAGAATTATTTAACATGATCAACTAGGATTATTTCCTGGGGTGTAAGGGTAGTTCAATATTGACAAATCAATGACCATGATACACAATATTAATAAAAGAAAGGATAAGAAGCATATGGTCTTCTCAATAGATGAAGAAAAACCATTTGACAAACACTTAATCCAGACTTGATAAAAAACCCTCAACAAAGTAGGGATAGATGGAAAATACCTCAACATCATATAGGCCATATATGAAAGACCCACAGATAATATCACCCTCATTGGGGAGAAACTGAGCATTTCTTCTACAATCAGAAACAAGACAGGGATGTCCACTCTCACCATTGTTATTTAACATAAAATGGAAAGTCTTATCCTCAGAAATCAGGTAACACAAAGAAATAAAAGGCCTTTAAATCAGCAAGGAAGAAGTCAAACTTCCACTATTCACAGACAACATGACATTCCATGTATAAAAGCTGAAAGCCTCCACCAAAGAAATTCTAGAACTAATACATGAATTCAGTAAAGTCATAGGATATAAAAATCAATGTACAGAAATCTGTTTCATTTCTATACACCAATAATGAGGCAGCAGAAAGAGAAATCAAAAAATTGATCCCATTTGCAAATGCACCAAAACTAATGATACCTAGGAATAAACGTAACTAAATAGGTAAAATATCTGTAGTCTGAAAACAAGATCTGTATAGTCCAAAAACTATAGAACACTTATGATTGAAATTGAGGAGGAACTAAAAAAATGAAAAAAATATTCCATGCTCATGGAATGGAGGAAAAAACATTGTTAAAGTGTCTGTACTACCCAAAGCAAGCTATCCATTTAATGCAATCCTTATCAAAATACCACCAGCATTTTTCACAGAGTTGGAAAAATCTTAAAATTTGTATGGAACCATAAAAGACCCTGAATAGGCAAAGAAATCCTGAAAAAAGAAAGGCGAAGTTGGAGGCATTGCGATTCCAGACTTCAAGTTATATTACAAAGCTATAGCAATGAAGAAATTATGGGTGGTACAAAAACATACACAGACCAATGAAACAAAATAGAAAACCCTGAAATGTTCACACAACTACATGGTCAACTAATACTTGACAAAGCAGGAAAGAATATCTAATGGGAAAAATCCTCTTCAACAAATGGTGTTGAGAAAAGGGGACAGCAACATGGAAAAGAATAAAACTGGACCACTTTCTTTTTTTTAATATAATATATTGTCAAGTTAGCTAACATACAGTGTATACAGTGTGATGAATTGATAAAGAACATGTGGTATATAAATACAATGGAATACTACTGGGCAGACAGAATGAAATATTGCCATTTGTAACAATGTGAATTGAACTGGAACATCTTATGCTAAGTGAAATAAGCAGTCAGAGAAAGATATATGTTTTCACTCATATATGGAATTTGAGAAACTAGACCACTTTCTTACACTACACATAAAAATAAATTCAAAATTAAAATAAATAAATAAATACATGAATGAATGAATAAATAAATAAATAAATAAATAAATTCAAAATGAATGAAAGACCTAAACTGAGACAGAAAACCATCAAAATCCTTGTAGAGAAGACAGACAGCCACTTCTTTCATCTCATCTGTAGGAACTTGTTGCTAGACATGCCAACACATCACCAGAGGCAAGGGAAGCAAAAGCAAAAATGAACTATTGGGACCTCATCAAGATAAAAACCTTCTGTAAAGCAAACAGTCAACAAAACTGAAAGGCAACCTTCAGAATGGGAGAAGATATTTGTAAATGACATATCTGATAAAAGGTTAGTATGCAAAAACTATAGAGCACTTACCAAACTCAACACACAAAAAACAAAGAGTCCAATTAGGAAATGGGCAGAAGACATGAATAGACACTTTTTTTTAAAGAAAGCATACAATTAAACAAAACACACATAAAAGAACGCTCAACATCACTCATCATCAGGGAAATACAAATCAAAACCATATTGAGATACTATGTTACACCTGCCAGAATGGCTAAAATCAACATAAGAAACAACAAGTGTTGGTGATGATGTAAAGAAAGAAGAACCTTCTTCCACTGTTGATGGGAATGCAAACTGGTGCAGCCACTCTGGAAAACAATATGGAGTTTGCTCAAAAAGTTAAAAATAGAACTACCCTATGATCCAGCAATTCCACTTCTAGATACTTACCCAAATGATACAAAAGTACAGATTCGAAAGGGTACATGTACCCTGTTGTTTATAGCAGCTTTATCAACAATAGCCAAACTAGGGAAAGAGCCCAAATGTTCACTGACTGATGAATGGACAAAGAAGATATGGCATATATATATATATATATACATATATATATATATATATATATATATATATATATCACACAATGGAATATTAGCCACCAAAAGGAATGAAATCTTAGCCACCAAATGGAATATTAGCCACCAAAAGGAATGAAATCTTGCCATTTGTGACAATGTTAATGGAGCTAGAGTATATTATGCTAAGCACAACAAGCCACTCAGAGAAAGACAAATGTCATATAATTTCACTCATATGTGGAATTTAAGAAACAGAACAGATGAACATATGGAAAATGGAAAAAAGAGAGAGGGAAGGAAACCATAAGAGACTCTTTATGATAGAGAACAAACTGAGGATTGATGGAGGGAGGTGAGTGGCGGATGGACTAAATGGGTAAAGGGTATTTAGGAGGGCACTTGTATTGAGCACTAGGTGTTACATGTAAGTGATGAATCACTAAATTCTTCTCCTGAAAACAATATTACACTGTATGTTAGCTAATTAGAAATTAAATAAAATTTTGAAAAGAAAAAAATTGAAGTAATGAAGTGTACAGTATGTAATTTATATGGGTGATCATGTCTCTTAATATTATAATAGAAGTAGATATTTGAATGAGGACTTTCTAAGAGATTATATATCTGAGAGATTATATATGTGTTTATTATAAGACTGTAGTGAAATTAATCAGTATTTGAATATCATTATGACCTTGATATAATGATAGTATCTGAACACAATATAAGAATACAGTACATTAGTAATGCTTTTCATCGTAGTGAAAGCCCCAAACTCTGTTGGTTCTGGTTCTGGTTCTGACATTAGCTAGTATATGGCTTGTGCTTAGTCCCTTCTGGCTCTCAACTTATTCATTTATAAATTTACTCTTGAAATACCAACATTTCAAATCCTAAATAAATGAGGAAACCAGGATTCTGCACACTCCTAGCAGTACTTAAATAGGGCTAGCAACATCTTATAAAAAAATGTAGACAGAAAGGCACATTACCTGACTGAATTTGTCTCCTCAAAAGCCAAATGAGACCTATATTTTGGCTTTAACTTGCACAGGAATGTCCCCAGGCCCAGTAAGGACCGCAGATTCTTAATTTGAAATAAATGAAGTCTTTTAAAGCTTGTTATCAATTCTTAACTGTTTATTTAATTAAATTTTAAAAATGTTTACTTACTTTGAAAGAGAGAGAGTGAGAGAGAATGACAGAGGGTGAGGGGCAGAGAGAGAGGGAGACACAGAATCTGAAGCAAGTTCCAGGTTCTGAGTAGTCTAAGCACAGAGCCCAATGCAGGGCTCGACTCATGAGCCTGGAGATCATGACCTAAGCCAAAGTCAGATGCTTAACCTACTGATCCCCCAGGCATCCCTAGTGTTTTACTGTTTAAATTAATTACCTTCCCAGAAGCTGAGAACTCTCCTTGGGTGTCTGAGAAGGCCTTTGTATCATTACAGGTCCAATGCCTAATATATAGGGACAGATTTCTGGTCTGGTGGTGGAAGACACATTTTTTTTTTCATGACAACATTTAGGTTTTCTCAGTCTGCCTGGGATAAAAATTTATAAGCAACATCCTGTTGCATCCACACGACTCCTGAAACAGAATGCTACCGGACCAGGGACAGTCACAACAAAGTTTATTACAATGAGAGGCAAGGCCAACCAATCAGGACCAACACTCTTGATAAGAGTGTGGCCTGGAACAGCCAGGGTACAGAGTTTTTAAAGCTGATTACATCATTTTATCATTCCCTGGGAACAGAACAGAGAAACAGTTACCAGATGAGTTAGAAACAGTAGCCAGATGAGTTAGAAACAGTTGCTGAATGAGGTGATTATTTTAGACTTTCTGCTGCTAAGTTGCAACCAGTGGATCTCTTTGACCTTGCCTCTGATGCTCTTCTCTTTGAGCTTTTGTTTCCTTAATTGGTAAAGCCTGATTTACAAGAGTATGAAGCATAATTTACAAGAGTAAAGCAAGGCTGTTACTTGACATCTCCGGTGTCAGAACAAAGCTGTTATTTTTCAAGCTACCCATTAGCCCTACACTACAATTTAACCCTTACAATCCCCCAACAAACCACATTTTTCAACCTACTGCTTGTCTGAATCTATAAACTACATGTTAATATATGAAATAGAAATGTAAAAGTGGATATTGAGGGCTTCTGGGAATATGGCTGTGTAGGAGGACGCTGAACTCACCGCATCCTGTGGATCACTTAGATTCCACCCACACCTGCCTAAATAACCCAGAAAATCACTAGAAGACTAGCAGAACCAATTCTCCAGAGCCAAGTGTAGACGAGAGGCCCATGGAAGAGGGTAGGAAGGGCGGAGAGGCAGTACGCACTACACACACTGGCGGGAGGGAACCTGGGCAGAGGGGCGGCCCACCAGCAAAGCAGAGCCCCCAGGTCTGGCTTGCAAAAGCGGAGGGGCTGGACGGAGTGTGTTCGGACAGCAAGCGGGACTTAACATCTGGAAGGTTATAAGTTAACAGCTCTGCTCAGAGAGAAGCAGGGCTGGAGGACAATGGGAGGGAGAGTTGTTGAGCCCCGGACTATAGAGCACAGCTTGGCGGGGAACAAAGGCACTCCCCAGCGCCATCTCCCTCGCCCATCCTCCAGCCAAAATCCCAAAGGGAACTGGTTCCTGCCAGGGAACTGGCTTGCACCACACAAACACCCAACGCTGTGCTTCTGCAATCCATCCTTCTACCGGGTCTGACTCCCTCCCTGTGCCGCAGTGCCCCTCCCAAAGCGGATCTCCAAAGGAAAAGCAAGCTGAGCCTGCCCCCCCACCCCTGTGCACCTTGCCGATCCACCCCAGCTAATACACCAGATCCCCAGCACCACAAGCCTGGCAGTGTGCAAGTAGCCCAGAAGGGCCATGCCACCCCACAGTGAATCCCGCCCCTAGGAGAGCGGAAGAGAAGACACACACCAGTCTGACTCTGGCCCCAGCAGTGGGCTGGGGACAGACATCAGATCTGACTGCAGCCCCACACACAAACGCAAGTTATTCAAGACACCACAGGGGAAGTGCACCGCAGTTCTGAACCACTCCAGGGACTATCCAAAATGATGAAATGGAAGAATTTTCCTCAAGAAAAGCCCAGGAAATAACGACAGCTAACTAACTGATCAAAAAGAATTTAAACAATAACACAGAAAGTGAATTTAGAATAATAGTCATAAAATTAATCGCTGGGCTTGAAAACAGTATAAAAGACAGCGGACAATCTATTGCTACAGAGATCAAGGGACTAAGGAACAGCCAGGAGGACCTAAAAAAATGTTATTAATGAACTGTAAATAAAATGGAGACGACCACGGCTCAGATCGAAGAGGCAGAAGAGAAAATAGGTGAAAAAGAAGATAAATTATGGAAAAAGAAGAAGCTGAGAAAAAAAGAGATAAAAAAATCCAGGAGTATGAGGGGAAAATTAGAGAACTAAGTAATGCACTAAAGAGAAATAATCTATGCATAATAGGTATTCCAAAGGAGGAAGAGAGAGGGAAAGTGCTGAAGGTGTACTTGAAGAAAAATAGCTGAGAACTTCCCGGATCTGGGGAAGGAAAAAGGCATTGAAATCCAAGAGGCACACAGAACACCCTTCAGACGTAACTTGAAACGATCCTTTGCATAACATATGATAGTGAAACTGGCAAAATACAAGGATAAAGAGAAAATTCTGAAAACAGCTAGAGATAAACATGCTCTAACATAAAAAGGGAGACCTATAAGACTCGTGACCGATCTCTCTACTGAAACTTGGCAGTCCAGAAAGGAATGGCAGGAGATCATCAATGTGATGAACAGAAAAAAATATGCAGCCAAGAATCCTTTATCCAGCAAGTCTGTCATTTAGAATAGAAGGAGAGATAAAGGTCTTCCCAAACAAACAAAAACTGAAGGAATTCATCACCACTAACCAGCCCTACAAGAGATCCTAAGGGGGATCCTGTGAGACAAAGTACCAGAGACACCGCTACAAGCATGAAACCTACAGACATCACAATGACTCTAAACCCATATCTTTCTATAATAACACAGAATGTAAATGGACGAAATGTGCCAACCAAAAGACATAGGGTATCAGAATGGATAAAAAGACAAGACCCATCTATTTGCTGTCTACAAGAGACTCATTTTAGACCTGAGGACACCTTCAGATTGAGAGTGAGGGGATGGAAAACTATTTATCATGCCACTGGAAGTCAAAAGAAAGCTGGAGTAGCCATACTTATATCAGACAAACTAGACTTTAAATTAAAGGCTGTAACAAGAGATGAAGAAGGATATTATATAATAACCACAGGGTCTATCTATCAGGAAGAGCTAACAAGTGTAAGGTCTATGTGCCGTATACGGGAGCCCTCAAATATATAAAACAATTACCCACAAACATAAGCAACCTTATTGATAAGAATGTGGTAATTGCAGGGGACTTTAACACTCCACTTACAGAAATGGATAGATCATCTAGACACACGGTCAATAAAGAAACAAGGGCCCTGAATGAGACATTGGATCAGATGGACTTGACAGATGTATTTAGAACTCTGCATCCCAAAGCAACAGAATAGACTTCCTTCTCGAGTGCACATGGAACATTCTCCAAGATAGATCATATACTGGGTCACAAAACAGCCCTTCATAAGTATACAAGAATTGAAATCATACCATGCATACTTTCAGACCACAATGCTATGAAGCTTGAAATCAACCACAGGAAAAAATCTGGAAAACCTCCAAAAGCATGGAGGTTAAAGAACACCCTACTAAAGAATGAATGGGTCAACCTGGCAATTAGAGTACAAATTAAGAAATATATAGAAACAAACGAAAATGAAAATACAACAATCCAAACAAATTGGGATGCAGCGAAGGCAGTCCTGAGAGGAAAATACATTGCAATCCAGGCCTATCTCAAGAAACAAGAAAAATCCCAAATACAAAATCTAACAGCACACCTAAAGGAACTAGAAGCAGAACAGCAAAGGCAGCCTAAACCCAGCAGAAGAAGAGAAATAATAAAGATCAGAGCAGAAATAAACAATATAGAATCTAAAAAAAACTGTAGAGCAGATCAATGAAACCAAGAGTGGTTTTTTGAAAAAATAAAAATAAATGATAAACCTCTAGCCAGGCTTCTCAAAAAGAAAAGGGAGATGACCCAAAGAGATAAAATCATGAATGAAAATGGAATTATGACAACCAATCCCTCAGACAGACAAGCAATTATCAGGGAATACTAGGAAAAATTATATGCCAACAAATTGGACAACCTGGAAGAAATGGACAAATTCCTAAACACCCACACACTTCTAAAACTCAATCAGGAGGAAATAGAAAGCTTGAACAGACCCATAACCAGTGAAGAAATTGAATCAGTTATCAAAAATGTCCCAACAAATAAGAGTCCAGGACCAGATGGCTTCCCAGGAGAGTTCTACCAGACGTTTAAAGCAGAGATAATACCTATCCTTCTCAAGCTATTCCAAGAAATAGAAAGGGAAGGAAAACTTCCAGACTCATTCTAGGAAGCCAGGTTTACTTTTATTCCGAAACCAGACAGAGACCCAGTGAAAAAAGAGAACTACAGGCCAATATCCCTGATGAATATGGATGCAAAAATTCTCAATAAGATACTAGCAAATAGAATTCAACGACATATAAAAAGAATTATCCACCATGATCAAGTGGGATCATTCCTGGGATGCAGGGCTGGTTCAACATTCGCAAATCAATCAATGTGATACATCACATTAATAAAAGAAAAGAGAAGAACCATATGATCCTGTCAATCGATGCAGAAAACGCCTTTGACAAAATCCAGCACCCTTTCTTAATAAAAACCCTCAAGAAAGTCGGGATAGAAGGAACATACTTAAAGATCATAAAAGCCATTTATGAAAAGCCCACACCAAACATCATCCTCAATGGGGAAAAACAGAGCTTTCTCCCTGAGATCAGGAACACGACAGGGATGTCCACTCTCACCACTGTTGTTTCACATAGTGTTGGAAGTTCTAGCATCAGCAATCAGACAACAAAAGGAAATCAAAGGCATCCAAATTGGCAAAGATGAAGTCAAGCTTTCGCTTTTTGCAGATGACATGATATTATACATGGAAAATCCGATAGACTCCACCAAAAGTCTGCTAGAACTGATACATGAATTCAGCAAAGTTGCAGGATACAAAATCAATGTACAGAAATCAGTTGCCTTCTTGTACACTACTAATGAAGCAACAAAAAGACAAATAAAGAAACTGATCCCATTCACAATTGCACCAAGAAGCATAAAATACCTAGGAATAAATCTAACCAAAGATGTAAAAATCTGTATGCTGAAAACTATAGAAAGCTTATGAAGTAAATTGAAGAAGATGTAAAGAAATGGAAAAACATTCTGTGCTCATGGGTTGGAAGAATAAATATTGTAAAAATGTCAATACTACCCAAAGCTATCTACACATTCAATGCAATCCCAATCAAAATTGCACCAGCATTCTTCTCAAAACTAGATCAAGCAATCCTAAAATTCATATGGAACCGCAAAACGCCCCGAATAGCCAAAGTAATTTTGAAGAAGACCGAAGCTGGAGACATCACAATCACAGACTTTAGCCTCTATTACAAAGCTGTTATCATCAAGACAGCATGGTATTAGCACAAAAGAAAATCATATAGACCAACGGAATAGAATAGAAACCACAGAACTAGACCCACAAACGTATGGCCAACTCATCTTTGACAAAGCAGGAAAGAACATCCAATGAAAAAAAGACATTCTCTTTAACAAATGGTGCTATGAGAACTGGTCAGCAACATGCAGTAGATTGGAACTAGACCACTTTCTCACACCATTCAGAAAAGTAAACTCTTAATGGATAAAGGACCTGAATGTGAGAAAGGAAACCATCCAAACCCTAGAGGAGAAAGCAGGAGAAGACTTCTCTCACCTCAGCTGTAGCAATTTCTTACTTTACACATCCTCAAAGGCAAGGCAATTAAAATCAAAAATGAACCACTGGGACCTTATGAGGATAAAAAGCTTCTGCACAGCAAAGGAAACAACCAACAAAACTAAAAGGCAACCAATGGAATGGGAAAAGATATTTGCAAATGACATATCGGACAACGGGCTAGTATCCAAAATCTATAAAGAGCTCACCAAAGTCCACACCCGAAAAAGAAATAACCCAGTGAAGAAATGGGCAGAAAACATGAACAGACACTTCTCTAAAGAAGACATCCAGATGGCCTACAGGCACATGAAAAGATGTTCAACGTCGCTCCTCATCAGGGAAATACTAATCAAAACCACACTCGGATATCACCTCACGCCAGTCAGAGTGGCCAAAATGAACAAATCAGGAGACTATAGATGCTGGAGAGGATGTGGAGAAGCGGGAACCCTCTTGCACTGTTGGTGGGAATGCAAATTGGTGCAGCCGCTCTGGAAAGCAGTGTGGAGGTTCCTCAAAAAGTTAAAAATAGACCTACCCTATGACCCAGCAATAGTACTGCTAGGAATTTACCCAAGGGATACAGGAGTACTAATGCATGGGGGCACTTGTACCCCAATGTTTATAGCAGCACTCTCAACAATAGCCAAATTATGGACAGAGCCTAAATGTCCATCAACTGATGAATGGATAAAGCAATTGTGGTTTATATACACAATGGAGTGCCACGTGGCAATGAGAAAGAATGAAATATGGCCCTTTGTAGCAACGTGGATGGATCTGGAGAGTGTTATGCTAAGTGAAATAAGCCATACAGAGAAAGACAGATACCATATGTTTTCACTCTTCTGTGGATCCTGAGAAACTTACAAACCCATGTGGAGGGGAAGGAAAAAAATAAAAGAGGCTAGAGTGGGAGAGAGTCAAAGCATAAGAGACTCTTATAAACTGAGAACAAACTGAGGGTTTATGGGGGGTGGGTGATGGGTATTTAGAAGGGCACATTTTGGGATGAGCACTGGGTGTTGTATGGAAACCAATTTGAGTATAAATTTCATATATTGAAAAAAATAAAAATAGATAAATAAATAAATAAATAAATAAATAAATAAATAAGAAATGTAAAAGTGAACTTTTTTTCCCCTGAAGATACTGTTTTTGTGGATATGACATTATTTAAGCCTGTTGGTCCTCAACTGCTGCAATTGTATTAATATCTCTTTTAAAGTATGAATCTTTTAGATAAACAAAAGGATTTGTTTCCTCTAACTGCAATAAAAAACAAATGAATTAATGAAATACCAAATGTAACATTTAAAATGGAATTTTCCCTTATATATCTTAAGATTGTGTATTGTTAGTGTCAGGCATAAGGCATGGTAAAGATAGGAGTCAGAGGCTAAAAACTTTTAGCAGTCAAAGGCTTTATTTGGGAACTAAGTTCTCAGGTGAGGTTCCGTGATTCAGGGAGAGAGGGAGGAGTCAGGGAAGTGGCACCCAGGTGTGGTGGGGTGGTGTTTTTAAGCTGCAGGGGTTCTGGGTTTAGGTGAGGGTTGGCCTTTTTTGTGTCAGGTCGTGCTGTCACTTGGTGATTGGTTGACCTCCAATTCGTTCTGGAACGCTACTAGGGGCTTTTCATTGGCTTGTGCTGGCAAGATGGCTGTCCCCTCTACTGTGGTTCCAAGGACATCCTAACATTTATGTGGTACAAGAAACAAAAAAGTCTATACTAAATAGAAAGACAAACTCCTTTAAAAAAATTCTTTGTACTGCATATTGTAGGGTAAAAATATTACAACTATTGTTAAGTACATTGGGGCCAGAAAGGTATTTATTGCACTCAAGAGCAAGATGTAAAAGCAAATGTAGGAAAACTGGCTACCATCATAGGAGTGTCACAAAGGATATGTGGTAGTAGAGCTATAAGGGAACAGTCTAGGGCAGATGGAATGTATAGTCATTTTGAAAACTACTATTCTGCGGTACAGAGGTGTCATTTTGATATCATTATCCAAATATTTTATCTTTTTTATAAGTTATAGATATTCTAAGGAATATTTCATTAATAAACCTAAGCAATCTTCAGTGATATTCTTAAAACAAATATTACCAATTCTTTTGCTTTGTTTCATTTGAAAGTAAAAAATAAATTCCAAAATTAGAAACACATATTTTTAATGTTTATTCATTTTTGAGAGAGAGCACGAGTGGAAAGGGACAGAGAGAGAGAAGGAGACACAGAATCCTAAGCGGGATCCAGGCTCTGAGCAGTCAGCACAGAGTCTAAAGTGGGGCTCGAACTCAAAACTGTGAGATCATGACCTGAGCTGAAGTAGAGTGCTTAACTGACTGAGCCACCCAGACACCCCAAGAAACACATTTTTAAAGACATCTTCAGGTGCACCTGGGTGGCTCAGTCAGTTAAGCGTCTGCCTTCAGCTCAGGTCATGATCTCACAGTCCGTGAGTTTGAGCCCTGTGTTCGGCTCTGTGCTGATAGCCTGGAGCCTGCTTCAGATTCTGTACCTCTCTTTCTGCCCTTCTCCTGCTCATGGTCTCTTTCTGTCTCAAAAATAAATAAAAATATTTAAAAAGATTTTTTTAAAGACATCGTCAAGTCACTCTGGCTTAATTAAATATTCCCAATTGATATTCAGCATAACCCAAAATGTAACAATAATTTCTTTTCATAAGAGTATAAGATCACTCAATTTTTAAATTGATTATTAATTAATTATTATTAATTTAATTGCTTATTAAGACAGATTACTAAATGTCATTCAATTTGTACAGCTCCCACTAAAATCAACAGTAATCTTGTAGCAATTAAATTTTCTCATCTAGCTCTCAGATCTTAAAAATATTGAAGACTGTAATCAGTATGTAAATGTAGTGTTTTCATAGAAAGTAGAAAAAATATGCATTCTGAAATAATATTATCTGGACCATTGCATAACAAGGAAACAGTGATGTGATTTAACCAGATAAAAGGCCACAACCTAAACAAAGTAAAATTATAGTCTTACCTCTGTCTTTGCATTATACCAGGTCTCTTTTGGCAAAGCCAACTAGAAGATTGGATTTTTTTTTTTGTAGATATCTTTAAGTTCGAAGCAATAGTAATATATGATCTTTATTGTTTAAATAATTATTTGGTCTTTTAGAATGAAACTATTATTTTGGTAGTACTAATGATGTTGTCCAAGTGAATTAGAATTTAAATGTAACAAAACTGGGCATGAAATTGTTGAATTACTGTATATGTTTCTTTGTGCATGTCCATATGCACCTATACCTTTCAAGTTCAAATTCCAATTATGTTCTACCTGAGAAAGATAAGCTATCTCAAAAAAGCTAATGAAGATTTTTTTTCTGAGTCCTCTTAAAAAGTAGCAGGTGGCAAAGACTTTGCAAAGCATTATTAAAGGGAATTGTTTCTGTGGCGCCTTGGTGGCTCACTCAGTTACATGTTAGACTCGATTTTGGCTCAGGTCATGATCTCATGGTTGTGGGATCAAGTTCCACGCTGACAGCAAGGAGCCTAATTGGAATTCTCTCTCTTCCCCTCTCTCTTTCTCTCTCTAAATAACAGGAAAAAAAGCATTACAAAAGAGACTTGCTTTAAAAAAAAAAAAAGGAAATTGTTTCTATATAACTCATTGCTCCAAAAATCTTGCCAGATTGATAAGAGGGAGGGAATTTTGCTCTTCTTTAGGAATTAGTCAAATATCCACCTCTTCCTAAATATTTTCTCTCAAGAGAGAAACACTGCATTGTCATGTTTTCAAAGTTTTTAATTAAATTCCAGCTGGGTAAATAAATAAATTAATTTTGGATTAATTCCAATTAGGTAACATATAGTGTTATATTAGTTTCAGGTGTACAATATACTGATTCATCAGTCAATGGATGTTTAGGATCTGTCTATAAGTTGGCCTTTGTTGACAATGCTGCTATAAATATTGGGGTGCTGGTGCCCTTAGAATCAGTATTTTTGTATCCTCTGGGTAAATACCAGGTAGTGAAATTGCTGTGTTGTAGAGTAGTTCTGTTTTTTAACTTTTTGATAAACCTCCGTATTGTTTTCCAGAGTAGCTGTACTATTTACATTTCCACAAATATTGAGTGCTTTTTATTCTCCACATCATTGCCAACATGTATTGTGTCCAGTGTTGTTGATTTAACCAGTTTGACAGATGTGAGGTGGTAAGTCATTGTAGTTTTGCTTCGTATTTCCCTGATGATAAGTGATGTTGAGCATCTTTTTATGTATCTGTTAGCCATCTGTATATCTTTGGAAAAAAATGTCTGTTCGTGTCTTCTGACCATTTTTTAACTAGCTTATTTGTTTTTTGTACATTCTGTCTTATAAGTTCTTTATATATATTGGTGACACTTTATCAGATATGTCATTTGCAAATATTTACTCTCATACCAAAGGTCGCCTTTTAGTTTTGTTGATTGTTTCTTTCACTGTGCAGAAGTTTTATTTTTTTTTAATGTTTATTTATTATTGACAGAAAGAGAGACAGAGCATGAGTGGGGGAGGGGCAGAGAGAAAGGGAGACACAGAATCTGAAACAGGCTCCAGGCTCTGAGCTGTCAGCACAGCGCCCCACTTGGGGCTTGAACCCACGGACAGCGAGATCATGACCTGAGCTGAAGTCGGATGCTCAACAGACTGAGCCACCCAAGCGCCCCAGTGGAGAAGTTTTAATATTGATGAAGTCCCAATAGCTCATTTTTGTTTTCGTTTCACTTGCCTCAGAGATATATCTAGTAAGAAGTTGCTATGGACAATGTGAATGAGGTAGTTGTGTTCTTTTCAAGAATTTTTATGATTTTTTGTCTCACATTTATGTATTTATTCCATTTTGAATTTATTTTTGTGTATGGTATAAGAAAATGGTCCAGTTTAATTCATTTGCATGTTCCTGTACAGTTTTCCCAACACCATTTGTTGAAGATATTGCCTTTCTTTTACATGGATATTTTTTCCTGCTTTTTCAAAGATTATTTGACCATATAGCTGTGGGTTCATTTCTGCCTTTTTTATTCTCCTACACTGATGCATGTGTCTGTTTTTGTACCACTACCATACGTTCTTGATCACTACAGCTTTGTAATATAACTTGAAGTATGGAATTGTGATGCTTTCATCTTTGCTTTTCTTTTTCAATATTGTTTGGTCTATTCGGGGTCTTTTGTGATTCCATAGATATTTTAGGATTGTTGTAGCTCTGAGAAAAATGCTGTTGGTATTTTGATGGGAATTGCATTAAATGTGTAGATTGCTTTGTGTAGTATAGACATTTTTAAAATATTTGGTTTTGCAATCCACGAGCATGGAATGTTTTTCAACTTCTTGATGTCATCTTCAATTTCTTCATCAGTGTTTTCTAGTTTTCAGAGTACAGATTTTTACCTTTTTTGGTTAGGTTTATTTCTAAGTATCTTATGCTTGTTTATGCACTTGAATATGGGACTTATTCTATGAATTCTCTTTCTGCTGCTTCATTATTGGTGTATAGAAATGAAACAGAAATGCAACAGATTGATTTTATATCCTGGATCCTTATTCAATTTCCAGATCAGGTATAGCAAATTTTTGGTGGATTTTTTTGGGTTTTCTATATAGTGTATCATGTCTTCTACAAATAGTTAAAATTTTAATTATTCCTTGCCAATTTTGATGCCTTTTATTTTTTTTGTGTTGTGTGCTATGGATAAGACTTCCAGGGGCGCCTGGGTGGCGCAGTCGGTTAAGCGTCCGACTTCAGCCAGGTCACGATCTCGCGGTCCGTGAGTTCGAGCCCCGCGTCAGGCTCTGGGCTGATGGCTCGGAGCCTGGAGCCTGTTTCCGATTCTGTGTCTCCCTCTCTCTCTGCCCCTCTCCCGTTCATGCTCTGTCTCTCTCTGTCCCAAAAATAAATAAATAAAAAAAAACGTTGGAAAAAAAAAAGACTTCCAGTACTATGTTAAATAACAGTGGTGAGAGTGGACATCCTTGTCTTCTTCCTGACCTTAGAGGAAAAGCTCTCAATGTTTCTTCATCGAGGATGATGTTAGCTGTGGGGGTTTTTTGTATATAACCTTTCTTTTTTTCAAAAAAGTATGTTCCCTGTATCCCTACTTTCTTGGGGGATTTTATCACAAATTTTTACTTTGTCAAATGCTTTCTCTACATCTATTGTTGCAATCATATGGTTCTTCTTTCTTGTATTAATGTGGTGTATCAGGTGTATTGATTTGGGAATAACAAACCACCTTACAGTCTTGGAATAAATCCCCCTTAATCATGGTGAATCTTTTTAAATTTACTGTAGGATTCAGCTTTCTACTATTTTATGGAGACTTTTTGCATCCATGTTCATCAGGAATATGGGGTTTGGTTCTCTTTTAGTGGAGTCTGGTTTTGGAATCAGGGTAATGCTGGCTTCACAGAATGAGTTTGGATGTTTTCCTTCCATTTCTATTTTTGAAATAGTTTGAGAAGAATAGGTATTAATTCTTCTTTAAATGTTTGGGCAATTAGCCTGTGAAGCCATTAGGCCCAGGACTTTGGTTTGTTGGGAAATTTTTGATTGCTGATGCAATTTCTTTGCTGCTTATCATTCTGTTCAAGTTTTCTATTTTTTTTCCTTTTCAATTTTGATAGTTTATATGTTTGTAAGAATTTATTCATTTCTTCCAGATTGCCCAATTTGGTAGCATATACGTTTTCATAATATTCTCTTATAATTGTTTGTATGTCTACAGTGTTGGCTGTTATTTTTCCTCTCTCATTTGTGATTTTACTTTTTTGTGTCTTTTCTCTTTAATTTTTGAGAAGTCTGGTGAGGGGGGTATCAATTTTATTAAATTTTTGAAGGTAACAGATCCTGGTTTAATTGATCTGTTGTATTGTTTTTCAGTTTCTATATCATTTATTTCTGCTCCAATATTTATTATTTCCCTTCTTTTGCTGGCTTTAGGCTTTGTCAGTTCTTTTTCTAGCTCCTTTAATTGTAAGGTTAGGTTGTTTATTTGACATTTTTATTACTTCTTCAGATAAGCTTGTATTGCTATATAATTTCTTCTTAGGTCCGTTTTTGCCTCACCCAAAAGTTTTTAGACCATCGTGTTTTTATTTTCATTTCCTTCCGTGTCCTTCTTTATTTTGTCTTTATTTTCTTGGTTGACTCATTCATTCTTCAGTAGCATGTTCTTTTTGTTTATTTTTTTTTAATTTACATCCAATTTAGTTAGCATATAGTGCAACAATGATTTCAGGAGTACATTCCTTAATGCTCCTTACCCATTTAGCCCATCCTCCCTCACAAAAACTCTCCAACAACCCTCTGTTTGTTCTCCATATTTAAGAGTCTCTTATGTTTCGTCCCCTCCCTGTTTTTATATTACTTTTGCTTCCCTTCCCTTATGTTTATCTGTTCTGTCTTAAAGTCCTCATATGAGTGAAGTCATATGATATTTGTCTTTCTCTGAGTGACTAATTTCACTTAGCATAATACTCTCTAGTTCCATCCACATAGTTGCAAATGGCAAGATTTCATTCTTTTTGATTCCCGAGTAATACTTCATTTTGTGTGTGTGTGTGTGTGTGTGTGTGTGTGTGTGTGTGTCACATCTTCTTTATCCATTCATCCATCGATGGACATTTGGGCTCTTTCCATACTTTGGCTATTGTTGATAGTGCTGCTACAAAAATGGGGGTGCATGTGTCCCTTGGAAACAGCATACCTGTATCCCTTGGATAAATGCCTAGTAGTGCAATTGCTGGGTTGTACGGTAGTTTTATTTTTAATTTTTTGAGGAACCTCCATACTGTTTTCCAGAGTGGCTGCACTAGTTTGCATTCCCACCAGCAGTGAAAAAGAGATCCTCTTTCTTAGCATCCTCACCAACATCTGTTGTTGCCTGAGTTGTTAATGTTAGACATTGTGACAGGTGTGAGGTGGTACCTCATTGTGGTTTTGATGTATTTCCCTGATGATGAGAGATTTTGAGCATTTTTTCATGTGTCAGTTGGCCATCTGGATGTCTTCTTTAGAGAAGTGTTTATTCATGTCTTTTGCCCATTTCTTCACTGGATTATTTGTTTTTTGGGTGTTGAGTTTGATAAGTCTTTATAGATTTTGGATACTAATCCTTTATCTGATATATCATTTGCAAATATCTTCTTCCATTCCACTGGTTGCCTTTTAGGATTGATGATTGTTCTCTTCACTGTGCAGAAGCTTTTTATTTTGATGAGGTCCCAGTAGTTCATTTTTGCTTTTGTTTCCCTGGCCTCCAGAGACATGTTGAGTAAGAAGTTGCTGCGGCCAAGATAAAAGGGGTTTTGCCTGCTTTCTTCTCAAAGATTTTTATGGCTTCCTCTCTTACATTTTGGTCTTTCATCTGTTTTGATATTATTTTTGTGTATGGTGTAATAAAGTGGTCCAGGTTCATTTTTATCCATGTCACTGTCCAGTTTTCCTAGCACCACTTGCTGAAGAGACTGTCTTTATTACATTGGATATTCTTTCATGCTTTGTCAGAGGTTAGTTGGCCATATGTTTGTTGGTTCATTTCTGGGTACTCTATTCTGTTCCATTGATCTGAGTGTCTGTTTTTGTGCCATTCAGTAGCATGTTCTTTAACCCCCATGTATGTGGTCTTTCAGTATTTTTTCTTGTGATTGACTTCAAGTTTCATTGAATTGTGGTCAGAAAAGATGCATGGTGTGATCTCAATCTTTGTTAAGGCCTGATTTGTGACCTAGTATATGATCTATCCTGGAGAATGTCCAATGTGAAGTTGAATAGAACATGTTTTCTGTTGCTTTAGGTTCAAACTTTCTGAATATAACTGCTAAGTCCATCCAGTCCAGTGTGTCATTCAAAACCATTGTTTCCTTGTTGGTTTTCTGCTTAGATGATCTGTCTATTGATGCAAGTGAGGTACTAAGGTCCCCTAATATTTTTGTATTGTTTTCAATGTGTTCCTTTTTACTTGTTATTGTCATATCTATTTGGTTGTCTCAAGTTAGGGCATAAATATTTACAATTGTTAGAACTTCATGTTTCATAGTGTCCTTCATCTTTTGTTATATTGTTTGGTTTACAGTATAGTTTGTCCAATATAAGTATTAATATTCCAGTTTTTTTTTTCACATCTTTCTGCATGATCAATGTTTCTCCATCCCCTCCCTTTCAATATGAAGGCATCTCTTGGTCTAAAATTAGTCTCTTATAGGCAGCATATAGATGGGTTTTGTTTTCTAATCTCATTTTACATGGAGATAAGAGAACATTGAGTCAAAACTTTCCGCATTCAAGCCTAGCATCAGATAATACCCATAGCAGGTAAGGAGAGGCTCTGAAGATGAATGAACTGAAGGACAGAGCAGCAAAAATACAAAAGCAGAATGCATGCAGCAAACGCTGAACACATTTTCTGAAGTGACTGAACCTGAGCACTGTATGACCTCAACTTAAGGTCATTACTTTCAGAAGCAGAAAGCATAACTAGCTTTTCTACAGCACAGAAGAAGGGGGAGACTTAGGCAAATGTGAAGAGTGGAGAATTTATCCAAAATGAATGGACAAAATAACCTTATGGCCACAGATCTAAGCAAATTAGTTATATGTATCATGCCTGATAATGAATTTAAATCAACAATCATAAGGACACTCACTGAACTTTAAAAGCAAATAGAAGACTATAATGGGACAATTATCACAGAGATAAAATAATTTAAAAAGTGTCAATCAGAAATGAGGAGTGAAATAAAAGAGATTGAAAACAGGGTTGATGCAATGAACACCAGACTGGAAGAAGCAGAGGAAGAAGCAGTTTCCTAAAACTAGGAAAAAAAAGTAATGGAAATTAATCAAGTTGAACAAAAGAGATAAAAAAGTATTATGCACAATGAAAATAGATATAGGGAATCCAGTGATTCCATCAAATATAATAACATTTCTATCTCAGGTGTCTCAGAAGAAGAGAAAGAAAAGGTTTTTGAAGGTTTATTTGAGAAAATTATAGCTGAAAACTTCCTCAATTTAGGGAAGGAAATATATACCCAGTTTAAGAAGGCATAGAGAACTCCCGTCAAAATAAACAAAAGCAGGACAACACCGAGACATATATTGTAACTAAATTTGCAAGATATGGTGATACAGAAAAAAAAAATCTTAATATAAACAGGACAAAAGGAATCCTTACCTCACAAGGGAAAACCCATAGGGTAAGTGGAGATTTTTTTTCTTTTTCTTTTTTTTTTCAACGTTTATTTATTTTTGGGACAGAGAGAGACAGAGCATGAACAGGCAAGGGGCAGAGAGAGAGGGAGACACAGAATCGGAAACAGGCTCCAGGCTCCGGGCCATCAGCCCAGAGACCGACGTGGGGCTCGAACTCACGGACCGCAAGATCGTGACCTGGCTGAAGCCGGACGCTTAACCGACTGCGCCACCCAGGCACCCCAGTGGAGATTTTTTTTCAACAGAAACTTGGCAAATCAGAATGGAGTTGCATGATATATTCAAAGTGTTGGATAAGAAAAACATTCAACCAAGAATACTCTATCCAGTGAGGCTACCATTCAGAATAGGAGGAAAGAGAAATTTGTGACAAGGAAAGGAATTTGTGACAACTAAACCATAGAAATATATGACAGAAATATGAAAAGTAACTCTTTGAGTGGAAAGGAGAGACCAAAAGTGAAAAAGGCAAGAGAAGATCAGAGAAAATCTCCAAAGCAATGACAAAACAAATAATAAAATGGCACTAAATATATATTTATCAATAATTAATTTGAATGGAAATGGACTAAGTGCTCTAACCAAAAGATATGGGTTTTCTAATGGATAAAAATAAATAAAACCCACCCGTATGCTGTTTATAAGAGACTCATTTTAGGCCTAAAGATACCTGCATATTGATAACGAGGGGATAGAGAAACATTTATTACGTGAATGCTTATCAAAAGAAAGTTAGAGTAGAAATACTTACATGGGACAAACTGTCTTTAAATGTTTATTTAATTATTTTTGAGAGAGAGTGTGAACAGGGCAGAGGCAGAGAGAGAGATGAGAGAGAATCCCAATCAGGCTGTCAGTGCAGAGCCTGATATGGTGCTCAAACTCACAAATCGTAAGATCATGACTTGAGTTGAAATCAAGAGTTGGTCGCTTAACCAAATGAACCACCCAAGCACCCCTAGGACAAACTGACTCTAAAACAAAGTCTGTAACAAGAGACAAAGGTGGGCACTATATAATCATTAAAGGGACAATCCAAGAAGAAAATAGCACAATTGCAAATATTTATGCTCCCAATACAGTAGCACTCAAGTACATAAAACAATTAGTTCCAAGCATAAAACAACTGGTTGATAATAATACAATAATAGGAAACTTTAACACCCCACTTACATCAATGGACAGATCATTTAAACAGAAAATGAAGAAGACAGTGGATTTCAATGACATACCAGACCAGATGGACATAACATATATGTTCAGAATATTCCATCCTAAATCAGCAGAAAATATATCCTTTTCAAAAGCACATGGAATAGATCACATACTAGGTCATAAAAACAGGCCTCAACAAATACAAATGATTGAAGTCATAGCATGCAACTTTTCTGATCACAATGCCATGAACCTAGAAGTCAATCACAAGATAAACCCTGGAAAGAGCAGAAATATATGGAAGTTAAACAACATGCTACTAAACAATGAGTGGGTCAGCCTGTAAATCAAAGAAATTTAAAAAAATACATGGAAACAAATGGAAATGAAAACACCATGGTCTAAAATATTTGGGTTACAGCAAGCACAGTCCTAAGAAGGAAGTATATAGCAATACAGGCTTACCTCAAGAAGCAAGAAACCTCTTAAATAAAGAACCTAACTGTACACCTAAAGCAGCTAGAAAAAGAACAACAAAGTCCAAACCAATCAGAAGGAAGGAAATAATGATTAGAGCAGAAGTAAATGATATAGAAACTAAAACCACTATAGAACAGATCAATGAAACCAGGAGGTGGTTCTTTGAACAAATTAATAAAATTGATTAATCTCTCACCAGACATATCAAAAAAGGAAAGGGAAAAGATCTATAGTGTCTTGATTACTACAACTTTGTAGTATATCTTGAAATCTAGAATTGTGATACTTCCAGCTTTATTCTTCTTTCTCACATTGCTTTGTCTGTTTGGGGTCTTTTGTGGTTCCATGAAAATTTTAGTATTATTTGTGCCAGTTCATCACAGTTATTTATGTAATAAAATGCTTTACAATTTAAAAAGAGATAGAATGCTTATGTTTTTCTCTTTTCCCTGTTCTGCTAACTCTCTGATTGGCATTTGCTTACTCCCCTTTTTAAAGCAAACAGGTTTATGTCAAGGTTATAAACCAACTTTCTGAAGTGATTTCTTACACCACTGATATTTCATGGCCAAAGTGGTTGTGGGTAGCTCAGTATTTTTGTGTAAAGTGGGTCAATTAGAATTGTTTTTTTATAAGGAAATCCTTTTCTTTTTTTCAAGAAAGGCATTTTTAAGTTTATTTTACTTATTTTGAGAGAGAGAGCACACAGGAAGGGCAGAAAGACAGGGAGAGAGAGAGAATCACAAGCAAGCTCTGTACTGTCAGCACATAGACCGATGTGAGGCTTGAACTCACAAACCATGAGATCATGACCTGAGCCGAAATCAAGAGTTGGACACTTAACTGACTGAGCCACTCAGGTGCCCCAGGAAATGCGTTTTGTTGAATGAGTTATTTCTTAGAATTTTTTTTCAATATTTTCTTGTAATGTTCTTTTTAAAGCAAGGACAGCTATGATGATCTATTATAGAAAGTCACAGAGGGGCGCCTGGGTGGCTCAGCCGGTTAAGTGCCCAACTTCAGCTCAGGTCATGATCTCACATTTCGTGAGTTCGAGCCCCGTGTTGGGCTCTGTGCTGACAGCTCAGAGCCTGGAGCCTGCTTCAGATTCTGTGTCTCGCTCTCTTTCTGCCCCTCTCCCACTAATACTCTGTCTGTCTCTCTGTCTGTCTCTCTCAAAAATAAACATTTAAAAAAAAGAAAGTCATAGAGAAACAGAGAAAAGGGAAACAAATGTAGGAGGAAAATCTCCACTTACTACAGATAATCATTAAATTAAAATTATTGAATATATCTGTTTCTTGAATACAGCTATAGAGAATATTGGTTGTGTATAATTTAGAACAAGATGAATTGACCTAATTACACAAACTTTCATGGTCATTTTCAATCTTGCATATGTTAATACAGAATGCAAGTTGACATCTACATGTGTTTATTACAATCTCTTATGATTAATAGATGAGGAAATGAATGATGATTATCTCAGTAAGGAAATATAGAAAATTAACAAACTTGGGATATACATATCTAATATACAAAGTTAATATTAACTCCAGTCTCCCCTTTGAGGCTATATAAGAAGATAAATTATCACAGTAAAAGTTTTGGGAACTAAATCATTTTAGAGTATATTTAAAGTATAAGTGCTTTTGTAGCAACGTGGATGGAACTGGAGAGTGTGATGCTAAGTGAAATAAGCCATACAAAGACAGATACCATATGGTTTCACTCTTATGTGGATCTTGAGAAACTTAACAAAACCCATGGGGGAGGGGAAGGAAATAAAAAAGAGGTTAGAGTGGGAGAGAGCCAAAGCATAAGAGACTGTTAAAAACTGAGAACAAACTGAGGGTTGATGGGGGGTGGGAGGGAGGAGAGGGTGGGTGATGGGTATTGAGGAGGGCACCTTTTGGGATGAGCACTGGGTGTTGTATGGAAACCAATTTGACAATAAATTTCATACATTGAAAAAAAATAAAAAATAAAAACATTTTACTATTTAAAAAAAATAAAGTATAAGTGAGTTTATTTTATAGGAATCTAATAAAATATCCAACTGGGTAGAAATGTTTTATCCTCCCCATTGATATCAATTGTCACATTAATTCTAGATTTGAAACCCAAATATTTTCTTTCTGGTTTTGAAATTTTGTTTAAAGTTGTGAGTCTTTTTTCTTGACCTATGCTGTCATAGATGTGATGCTTTTCATTTTCCTTCTAGCTTTTATAATGGAACTAACTTTTCTTTCTAGAACCTTGTAACTTTAAGAGTAGAATTCTTTTAACAGGAGAAACCATTGACCTCAATCTTTTTCATTTCTGATCTTAGGTTCATCTAAACCCCAAGAGAACACCAAGGTCCAAAATTTTTAAAGATACAAATTTATTTTGTTCCCTATTCCTCTTTAGAGGAAATAATATCAAATAAACCTTCTTCTGTATGAAATAGTCTCTCTTTGTGTTTGAGGAAAGTTAAAATGAGTCTTGAATCTCTTTATTCAAAGGTGGCATTTCCTTGTCCCTGACCCTTAAGTATTCATCTTCTTTCACAGAAAGTGCATTATTGTTAAAAGAAGACTCATTCTTCAATATTAATTAATGGGATAGTTTAGCTTAAAAGAGTTTATATTTGTTTTTCTTTGCTTTTCAATAGTTTAATTTGAAATATTTTGTAATCAGAAGTAGAACTTATAAAACAAAGTTTCTATGATGGTCTATAATTCCTGGAAAACAATAAGAGCAAAGCACCTCACAAATACAGGATTTAAGGTTTTTTTTTTAATTTTTATCAAAAAAGAACTTGCTAAATAGGGGATCAAGAGTAAATCAGTGCATCAGTGAACCAGAAGCTTGAAGCAGGAAATTCTTGAATGCAGTCCATTGGAACAAAAGAGAAAAAAATAATAGACATAAAACCTAGACACACAAGTTCTAAAACACTATAAATAGCATTCTTTAAAATGAAGTAGAGAGGGTGTAGAAAAGGAAATAAAGGGTAATAAAATAATATACACATTAATTTCTTTATTCAATATATTGGAGCCCACTATGTCTCAAACACTTTTCTAGACCTAGGAAACAAAACAAAAAATTTCTGCATTTGTGGAGCTTACATTCAGCTTGGAAAAACCTATACTAAACAGGATGAATAAATAAAGTATAATGTGTTATTGTATGATATGGAATTAGAAAAAAAATAAAAAAAAGACTTTGAAACAGTGGGGTAGATTTTTCATGTTGGATGTGATGGCAAAATAAGGCCTCACTACCCAGAGACATATTTACATCAAGGCAAAGTGAGGAAATAAACCATGCTGGTGTCTGGTGAAACAGCATCATCCCAAATAGAAGTAATTATAAGAATGAAGGCCCTTGAGTTAAAAAAAAAATACCAGATATGCTCAAGGAACAGCAGGAATAGACACTGGAGAGAACCAAAGAAGAATAGTAAGAGATAATGTCAGAGGAAAGGAAGGATGGCTTGTGTAGTTTCTATGAACTTTGACTTACAATGGAAAGCAGTTGAAAGCTTTTGAGAGGAGGAGTGACATTATCTGACAGGTTTTAACAGGATCTATGTTTGTGCTGTGTGGAGGAAAGTCTACAAGAGATTAAGAATGAAAGCAGGATGGTTAATTAAAATGTTACTTTATTAATTCAGGAAAGAGATGATGGTGGCTTGGACCAAGGTAATGGCGGTGAAGTATTAGAAATGTCAAATTCTGAATACACTTTTCAGTTAGTGCCATCAGGATTTGCTGATGGAACAGAGATGAGGTATGAGAGAGTGTGGAGAATCATGGGTGAAGTTAAGAGTTTTGATGAAAGTAACTGAAATTAACTCAGTTGGGTAATACTTCAGGAGAAAAAAAGCTTTGAAGGAAGAATATTGGAAACTGAATTTGAACGTGTTAAGCTTCAGTGACTATTAGACATAAAAGTGAAGATGTCCAATAAACAATTGAGTATAGATGTCTGGAGTTCAGAGAAGAGGTCTGAGGCAGGGATAACATTTTTGAGTCATCAGGAGGTAGATTATAATTAAAGCCTTAAGACTATATGTGGTCATCAAGGATGTAAGCATAGCCAGAAGACTAAGTTCTAGGGTAACACAATGTTTTTAGACTAAGATTTTAAAAACAAGCAAAATATATTAATAAGGAACAATCACAAAAAATATGAAGAAAATCAAATGAGTATAGTAATCTTTAGTAAAGTGAAAGAGTGTCTTAAGGAAGAGAGAGTGATAAACTCTGACAAATGCTGCTGCTAGGCCAAATAAGAAGAGGAGAGAGAAATGACCATTGCATATTAGGTCATTAGCAACCATAAGAGGATCAGTTTTTGAGGACAGCTAATTCAATTGGAATGACTCAAGATAAACCAGTGTGGAGTATATACAACTCTTTCAATGATTCTTTTTTTTTTCTTCTATAAAGAAATACGTGACAAGAGAAAAACTAATAGACATAAAATCTAGATCCACAAGTTCTAAAACACTGTAAATAGCATTCTCTAAAATGATTTCTGGGTGAGAGAATAGCATTCTCTAAAATGGTTGTTCTTTCTCGTTTTGAAATTTTGTTTATAGTTGTGAGTCTTTTTTCTTCGGTGAAGGGATTATTTTTCTCTGTGTAACAGGGGAAATAACAGTTTGTGTACTAATGGGAATCATTCAGTAAAGAAGAAAAAAATGATGATAAATACGGGGGAAGGATATTTGGAACAATGTGATAGAATGGTGGAAAACAGAGTCTTATAGGAAGAAGCCTTGGCCAAGAGCATGAGTAGTCCATTAATACAAATAGAAGGGAAGAGGAATATCATAGAGATATAGGTACGTGGGTAAACATGGTAGTGAGAATGTCTTGAAGCCTTCATCTGGTTATTCAGTTTTCTCAGTGGAATAGATAGCAGGGTCATCATCTGAGCATGAGGATGGGTGAGAAGGTACTGAAAGTTTAAGAAAAAAGAAGCAAATACAGACTAGTCAGCTAGAATTGTGGAAGAGTGAATGTATTAGGAAAATATGGCATGATAGCCATTCAGCATTAAGGGTCTATTTGAGGTAAGTGGTCATGAATTAAATGTGAGACCACTCAGTATGGTTGCATGCTTTCTATGGCAATGTTCAGGTACAGGGGTGCAAGTATAAGTAGCTAGAGAATTTGATTTAACCAAAGTTTTAGTCTTACTATATGAATAAAATAAAGGGAGAAAGAGACAGGGGAGACAAAAGGGAGGCATAGGAAGATATATGCTCAAGATTCATTATGCTATTTGACTTTGGAATTTAAATTGCATCAAGAGGGAAGGCAGGATATCGAGGAGGTGAAGGCCAGTTAAAAAGGTTAGAATCAAGGGTTGTGGATCTGTCTTAGTTCAGTGGAAGAATTGTTCGAGAAACGGTAGCAGAGGAAGTTAGCTGGAAATATAAGAAATGGTGGTTAAAAATTAGAATAGTTGAAATTAAAATTATGGAATGATTGTAGTTATTGCAACACTAAATTCAAAGGTATGGCCATGGGATTAGGTAATTGAGGTAAGATGGAGGACCAAATTATAGGAGGAAAGGGCATCCAAGAACTGAGAGGCCAGTTTATTGGAATGATCTTCTAGGTGAGTGTTTACATCTCCAAGAACTATGGCAGTCAGTGTTTGCGAGTGGCAGTGAGACAGGTGCTAAAGAAATGAGGGGAGTGAACTGAGGATCTGCAGACCACTACCAGAGGTAAGTCAGTGTTTTTGTGAGGAGAAAGTATGGTCTTAGAGAGTCTGAAATTGTGATGAGAAATAAAGAGTGCAGCTGCCCCAAATCCAGGCCCCATGGAATGAGTACTAATAGGAGCAAAACCACCACCTATATACCATTTTTGTTTTCTCCTGAATACATTTATTTGTAATTGAGTTACTGAAATAGGCATTCCGTAATCTGAAAAGGACATTAAAAATACTCAGATTAAAAGTTGAGAACATGGCTTCAGAAATTAGACATAACGTTCACCTCATATAAGACCGATTTATTTATGTAAAAATATGATTGATTGAAGAACTTTTGTGATTACTGATGAGGCAACTAAGTGCTTGTCAGGAATCTACCTACTAAGTTTCCTAAGGTCGAGTGACTTCCAACAAATTGATTAGTTAGTTTTGCCCTCTTGCAACAAGGCTCTCCTGGGTACATAAGCAAAAGCATTTTTTGTATTATAGATAAATTTACCTGTGAGCACTTGAGTACAGCATTTAACTTTCAGGGTATCTTAGCTGCAGTCCTTCCCTGAGCAGCAATTCTTGTATAAGCCTCAGACTAGATGCTCAAACCTCCATCCTGTCTACAGCTGAAGCTCTAATTGTTTATAGTTTTTTTTCTTTCTGTTTTTAAATATTACACCCCTGTTCAAATACAGGATTTTTTGGGACCTTTGTTATACCTTTATATGATTGTGGGGCGTTTATTGATATTGTTACTCTTAAAATGTTTTATGTCTTCATTTGCTGAGTAGTACCTGACCTTATTTTAATTTATTCCCCACTTATTATTTTATTTATCACTGTGAAATAGGGAATATAAAATGTAGTGCTGATGGTAAAGTTAGGAAAATTCATGATACAGTCAGTGGAAACCATGGGCCATATGTTTTTCCCCTCTGGTCAACTCTTAAAAGATCCTTCTTGAACTCTACTTAGGTGCTTAGTGATAACTAATCACTTAATCTGGGTGAGTCAGGAGAACTACAGACCACAATTGCTGTAACAATCAGTTCTCTCTTTGAAGGGGATATTCAGAACTTCTGTGATCTGGAGAAAGCAGAACTGTGAGAAGATATAAGAGATAAAAAACATGGTGTTTGACATGCACATCCAGCGGATTCATACTGTTTTTCTAAGCAGTCCACAGACAAGGAAGTAAGAGAAAAAAATAACTTAGAAGGATTCTCTACTGATAGTATGACAGGTTTTATACAAGAGACATGTAATTTTAAATATCATTTGAGATAAAACAGTAGGAGATATAATTGTACAATTATAACTAAGGTTTTGAAACTTCTTTTGTTCTTGTCTGTCTTTAGGATAAACTGGCCTTAAAAAATGGAGATTCAAAAGAATTATGCTTTTGTGTATGGCTTTTCAACTCCTATATAACCATCTTAAATAAGAAGAACCTTGGCATGACTGGAATGATTTTCAGTGGAAATTTTTAGCAGAAAAGTGGTTGTTTCTCATCTTGTGTTTCTCTGTCTCATATAGCTTTCTTGTTTAATCTCATGCTAACTTTTCTATTATTAAAACCTGAATAGAATCCTAGACTCCAAAATCAGGACACCTATTGACTCCCTGATCATTTTCAGCCCCATCCTTCTCAAAACAAGAGGAATAGAATATCTTAGAGTCTGGTGAAAGATAGATGACCAATATGTTGGCTTGAGGGCTTAGAATTAATTATCTCAACGAAAAGGCTTTTATTCACGTAGGCGAACTTGCAAAACCCCCACCCAAGTTCCACTTCACTGTCCGATCAAGAACTGTGTTTCAGCTGTGAATCTGTTCAGGATGACAGCTATAACATCTGAAAACATGATCCCTGGTTTTTTCCCAGCCTACTTTTTGCTGGTAGTCTTCTAGACCTCAAGGCTGTATTCCCCCCTCATCCATTTTCACTATGAAAATTATTTAAATCTCATTCTTTAGAGAGTATTAACTACTCATCTCTTTTTGCTCCTTAAATAGACTGATATCAAATGGCTGCACATTTGACAATTAAGGAGTTGCCCTGATATAGGTAGATGACCTAGATCTGTCCTAAAAAAGTTGTTAGCAATAAAACACCCATACTATTATTTTGTTTCCAAAGTATAGTATATACAAAGTATATACAAGTTTCCAGGTATAGATATAGATGCATAACACACAAATTCTTTCATCTTAATATTCTTAGACTTTTGAACAATCTAACCACTTGGCAAAATAATATGGCAGACTGATAGTACTGATTTCTGTAATGGTAATGGGTAATTTTCAAGTTATCTGGTATTTACAATGACTTATTCATTTCCATTCAGACTCTACTCTCTGAGAAAATAGATATGATAAATCTTAACTTACATATTAGTATCTGTTTATCAAAACAGATACTATTATAATCACGGTCTCACACAATCATTATACTATTTTATTAGCTACAAAATGGGTAATTTGAATTCTTATTTTTAGAAGAAGCAACTGAGACTCAGAGAAATTAAATATTTTATGCAAGTTCACATTACTATCATTTAGAAAAACTCAAATAAGAAATAAGATCCAAATTTGTCTGATTTAAGCCAATGCCTATCCTAGTACACACTTCATATAACTTTCCTGATAACTAGAGACTACTAGATTTCTACAGCGAAGAATGTGACTACTAAAACTCCAACCATAACACACCTGGACTACAAAGATGGCTGACATGAAGGCCATGCTTCTGGAGACACCCACCAAAGTAAAGAGAATAAACTGCTAAATACAGTCTATGTGAAATGGCAATTATTGAATTCAGAAGGGTTGCTAGATGAAAAACAGACACCTAGTTAAATTTGAATTTCATATAGATGAATAAAGATTTTAGTAAAGCGTGGCCCATGTATTATTTAGGGCATACATGTATTAAAAATTATTCCTCATTTATATGAAATTGAAATTTAAGTGGGTATCCTGTATTTTTATTTCCTAAATCTGGCAACCCTTATGAATAAGACAATTATGGTTACAGCTTCCAATTTTAATGTACCTTTTAGTTGTGTTTTCTCTGAGACTTTTATAAAAACAACCATTATATAGTACATAGTAAATGGATAATGGCACCAATATTGGGCTTTGAAGTAGGCAAATGGTTTTGTTTGGGGTGGAGGGCAATAAATTTAACAATATCCTGAACTTTTGCGTCATGTAGAATTATTTGAAAATTTGTCATACACATTTTGCTGAATCAATTTCTTGTGTATTATAGAACATACAAAGTAGCACTCATTGCATCTAAACTTTTAGAGTAAAATTTATTGATGCGGCTAAACTATTGGAAAAAGGAAATAGCCTTTATTGGTAATTTTTTTCACTCCATGGTTACAGTATAGTAGAAAAAAAGCATTATTCTTGAGTTAGAAAATCAGATCAAGTCATGATCCATGATCCCAAGGGTGTGGGATCCAGCCCCGCGTTGGACTTCTGCTTAGCGTGAAGCTTCCTTGGAATTCTCTCTCTCTCTCTCTCTCTCTCTCTCTCTCTCTCTCTCTCTCTCTCTCTTTCTCTCTCTCCCTCTGCCTCTCTCCCCCTGCTCACACGCACACACACTCTCTCTCTCTCTGTAAAAATATCTAAGTCCTGGTCCCAACTCTGTCACTTATTATCAAGTGATATGGGAGAAGTTACATTATAGTGGTAATCTCTGTCCAGTCTACTTCACATAATTGTTAATAAGCCTAAATGAGATAATAGATACATAGGGTACTGTACATTGTAAAGCACTATTCAAAATGTAAATAATTATCTTAATTTTCCCCAAAAGAGCTTTAAATGGCAACTATTATGACATCAAAAATGATAATAATGAATACATTACTTCCATTTCAGTGAAACTTGGTTGTTTTCTGATTGTTTTTGGCAGCAGGAAAATTTTTCATTGTTATATGATTTAACATTCGGATATTTTGTGCCTATAAAACCAATTTAAGTTGACTTGTTCAAAATGAGTAGAAGTAAATAAAAAGTTAGACTGTCTTGATATATTATGTGAGATTATGTGACTGTGCATTATGTGATCATATATAACACATAAGTACTCATGGAAGTGTGATAAACACTTTCAGTCACATGATGTATGTTGATGGTATAATAAGTCTTAAAAATAATGTTAAAGTAATTTTATTCAGTGAGTGGATGAAGTTTTATTAAAATCTTGTCAGCCAAAATTTAGACAGAAGGAAATTCCCATGTTTCTTTGATGCTTAAGTAAGCTGATTCCTTATCAATGTAACCCTTTTTATAATTAAATGTTAAAAAATTTTAATAATAGCAGTGGTTTCAATTTTTAGAGCTTAGAATTTAATTTACATCTCCCTTTTTGCACATCTACAATATGTTAGTAGGTACCAAGAAAATCATTGTTATGTCATGAAATCTATTTCTGACTGAGGACTGACTAGAGGAATATTGCATTAAATATCTGTTGATATATAAAGGAAACAAAGCTACTGATAGCAAGCTGAAATGGTTCATCCTGGTACATGTTAGGAATAATCAATCTATTTTTAATTAAGTCCTTTTTTGTAAAGATATTGCGTTTCTCTCTGTCTCCAAACTCCCTCTCAAATTTTAAGTATTTTTTTTTATTTTTTTAAGGAGTGTGTTTGTTGCACGTTAAAATGAAAACTTATGCATCACTAATCTTTTCACCACAATTAATTTTGCCTGTTCAAAGTGACTTCTAGCAATATATTGATAATTATTCTGAAATCTTTTAAACTAATTGTTGAACACTCAGAATGTTTATTTAGTCTGAACAATGTCATGGCAGTGATATGTAGATTGGTATCAAAGAACTGCTTATGAAAACTACAATTGTTGTCACAGAGGCCCGAGCAAAAAGCAATTTGGAAATAGAGCTGTTTAATCTTGTTTGTCTATGTTTGTTTTTACATGAAAGCATTGAAATGTCCCTTTTAAGGCATCCTGTTAAGCTCCAATCTGTTTGCAAACATGGTCATTACAGCAGTGACTTAATTATGAACTTTCTTTTTTTATCAAAGTGTATTTAGGTTTGACTATTTGGTTTCACTAAATCTCAATTAAAACTTAGATATTTCCCCCAATTCTACTTAATTGTGAATTTACTACATTATAGCTCTATTTTCAGAATGGATTCTTATCTTACCAATAGTAAGACTAATATTTAACATTATTATCCGCAGATACTGATTTGAGATTGAATGTTGTTGAGGTAGAAAAACATTATTGTTTAGAACCAAAGACCAACTTCCTTCCCTTTATTTCAAGGCATCTGTTTCCCTTCCATTACCTGGCTGGCTCAGAAAACTGATCTCTTTTATTTTGTCTTTTCTATTTAGTGTCAAAAGCATTATGTGATGGTCTTCATAGGTTTATTTGTCTTAATAAAGTTAGATACTGGAAGGAAAAACTAAAGGTACACACACACATGCACAAATATACACATACACACAATGTCTCTCTAATATGGAATTAGGTAAGGGCCAGGAAAATAAAAACTTGAAAAATTGAGAGGATATGAGAACACTGACCGTCCGCATTCATATTCTACCAAACATAGACCCTGGATTTGTAAGCTCACTTCACCTACTGAGCCCTTCCTTAACAGTAAACTGTAAGTTCCATGAGAGCAGAGGGCTTTTACCACATTGGCCATTTTTGTATTCCCAATGCCTGTCACTGTAACACAGTGCCAATTAAACAACAACAACAACAGCAACAACAACTAATGTATATTTGTTGAATTAATAAGAAGGTTTTTTTTTCTTTTTCCAGTTTTTATTTAAATTACAATTAGTTAATATAAAGTGTAGTTTTAGGTGTAGAACTTAATGATTCATCATGAATATAAAACACCCAGTGCTGATCCCAACAAGTGCCGTCCTTAATACCCACCACCCATTTAAACCATCTCCCCTCCCACCTCTCATCCAGCACTCCTCAGTTTGTTGTCTATATTAAGAGTGTTTTATGATTTGCCTCTCTCTTTTTTCCCTTATGTTCATCTGTTTTGTTTCTTAAATTCCACATATGAGTGAAATCATATGGTATTTGTATTTCTGACAAATTTATTTTGCTTAGCATAATACTCCCTAGCTCCATCCACATTGTTGCAAATGGCAAGGTTTCATTCATTTCTATGGTTCATTAATATTCCATTGTATGTATGTATTTATGTACACATACATGTGTGTGGATATATCTATATCTATCTGTATCTATATATCTATATCTATATCTATATCTATATCTATATCTATCTATACCTATATCTATATCTATATCTATATCTATCTATACCTATATCTATCTATATCTATATATCTTCATCCATTCAACTCTCATAGAACATTTGGACTGTTTGCATAATTTGAGTATTGTTGATAATGTTGCTATAAACATTGGGGTGCATGTATCCCATCAAGTCAGTATTTTTGTATCTCTTGGGTAAATACCTAGAAGTGCAATTTCTGGATTGTAAGGTAGTTCTATTTTTAAATTTTTGAAGAATCTCCATATGATTTTCCAGACAGGCTGTGCCAGTTTGCATTCCTACCAACAATGTAAGAAAGTTTCCCTTTCTCTACAAACTTGACAACAGCTGTTGTTTACTATGTTGTTAATTTTAGCCATTCTTACAGGTATGTGTTGATAGCTTATCGTAGTTTTTGTTTGTATTTCCCTGATGATGAGTGATGTTGAGCATCTTTTCATGTGTCTGTTAGCTATCTGAATGTCTTCTTTGTAAAAAATGTCTATTCATGTCTCCTGCCCATTTCTTCAAAGGATTATTTGTTTTATGGGTGTTGAGGTGATAAGTTCTTTATAATTTTGTGTACTAACCCTTTATCAGATATGCCATTTGCAAATACTTCACCAATTCCTAAGGTTACCTTTCAGTTTTGTTGATTGTTTCCTTCACTGTGCAGATGCTTTTATTTTGATGAAGTCCCAATAGTTTACTTTTGCTTTCATTTCCCTTGCCTCTGGTGATGTGTCTAGTAAGAAGTTTTTTCAGCCGAGGTTAAAGAGGTTGCTGGCCATGTTTTCCTGCTGGATTTTGATGGTTTCTGGCCTCACATTTAGGCCTTTCATCAATTTGAATGTATTTTTTGTGTACAGTGTAAGAAAGTAGTGCAGTTAAATTCTTCTGCATGTTGCTGTCCAGTTTTCCCAGCATCATTTGTTGAAAAGACTGGTTTTTTTTAACATTGGATACTCTTTATTTCTTTGTTGAAGATTAGTTGGCCATATAGTTGTGGGCCCATTTCTGTGTTTTATCTTCTGTTCCATTGATCGACATGTCTGTTTCATTTCCAGTATCATACTGTCATGATGACTACAGTTTTGTAATATAGCTTGAAGTCTGGAATTGTGAGACCACCAGATTTACTTTTTCTTTATCAATATTGCTTTGGCTAATCAGGGTCTTTTGTGGTATCATAAAATTTTTGGATTGTTCAAGCTCTGTGAAAAATGCTGGTGGTATTTTGATAGAGATTTTATTAGATGTGTAGATTACTTTGGGTAGTATAGACATTTAAAAATTATTTAAATCCAAGTTAGTTAGAATATAATGTAATAATGGTTTCAGGAATAGAATTTAGTGATTGATCACTTATATATAACACTCAGTGCTCATCCTCACAAGTGCTTTCCTTAATACCCATCACCCGTTTAGCCCATCCCCCCACCTAACACTCCTTCAGCAACCCTCAGTTTGTTGTCTGTATTTAAGAGTCTCTTATGGTTTGACTCCCTCTCTGTTTTTATTTTATTTTTCCTTCTTTTCTCCAATATTTGCTCTTCCAATCAATGAGCATGGAATGTCTTTCAATTTCTTTATGCCCTCTTCAATTTCTTTCATAAGTGTTCTATAGTTTTCTGAGTACAAATCTTTTACTTTGGTTAGATTTATTACTAGACATCTTATGGTTTGTGGTGTAATTGTAAATGAGATCCATTCATCGATTTCTCTTTCTGCTGTGTCATTATTGGTGTATAGAAATGCAACAGATTTCTATCTGCCGATTTTTTTTTAATCCAGCAACTTTGCTGAATTCACGTATCAGTTCTAGAAATTTTTTGGTCGAGTCTTTTGGGTTTTCTTTATAGAGTATTATGTCATCTGCAAATAGTGAAAGTTTGACTTCTTCCTTGACAATTTGGATGCCTTTTATTTCTTTCTGTTTTCTGATTGCTATGGCTATGACTTCCAGCACTGTGGAATAACTGATGAGAGTGGTCATCCTTGTCTTGAACCTAACATAGAGGGAAAGCTCTCAGTTTTTCCCCTGAGGATGATATTAGCTGTGTTTCTGTTTTTGTTGTTGTTGGTGTTGCTTCTGCTGCAGCTGTTGCTGTTGTTTTTCTTTTTGTATATAGCTTTTCTTATGTTGAGGTATGTTTCTTCTAACCCTACTTTGTTGAGGGTTTTTTATCATGAATGGATGCTGTACTTTGTCAAATGTTTTTTCTGCATTTATTGAGAGGATCATATGGTCCTCTATATTTTTTTAATGTGGTGTATCACATTGATTGATTTGTGAATAATGAACCAGACTTGCAGGTCAGGTATAAATCCCATTTGATTGTACGGAATAATTCTTTTAATGGACTGTTGGATTTAATTTGCTATTATTTTATTGATAATTTTTGCATCCATGCTCATCAGAGGTATTAGTTGTAGTTCTCTTTTTTAGTGGAGTCTTTGTCTGGTTTTGGTATCAGGGTAACACTGGTCTCCTAGAATAAGTTTGGGAGTTTTCTTCCATTTCTATTTTTTGGAATACTTTGAGAAGAATAGGTATTAACTCTTCTTTCAATGTTTGGTAGAAATCCTCTGTGAAGTCATCTGGTCCTGGACTTTTGTTTCTTGGGAGATTTTTGATCACTGATCCAATTACTTTCCTGGTTACCAGTGTGTTTACCTTTCCTATTTCTTCCTGTTTCAGTTTTTGTAGTTTATATGTTTCTAGACATTTATCCATTTCTTCCATATTGCCCAATTTGTGGGCAAATTGTTTCTTAAAATATTCCCTTATAATTTTTTTTAATATTTCCGTGGTGTTGGTTGTTTTTTATCCTCTCTCATTTGTGATTTTTTTTATTTGGTTCCTTTCTCTTTTCTTTTTGATAAGTCTGGTTAGAGATTTATCAATTTTATTAATTTTTTCAAAGTACCAGCTTTTAGTTTTATTGATATGTTCTGTTGGGATTTTTAAAGCTCTATATCATTTATTTCTGCTCTAATCTTTATTATTTCCCTTCTGCTGGCTTTGGGCTTCATTTTCTATTCCTTTTCTAGCTCCTTTAGGTGTAAGGTTGGGTTGTTTATTTCAGAGTTTTCTTGCTTCTTGAGTCAAGTCTGTATTGCTCTATACTTCTTTCTTAGGACCACCTTTGTTTCATCCCAAAGGTTTTGGACAATTGTTTTGTCATTTTCATCTGTGTCCATGTATTTTTTTTTAATTTCTTCTTTGATTTCCAAGTTGACTCATTCATTATTTAGTAGCTTGTTGTTTAACCCCCATGTTTTTGTGGTTTTTCCAAATTTCTTCTTATGGTTGACTTCAAGTTTCATAGTGTTGTGGTCAGAAAAGATGCATGGTATTATCTCAGTCTTTTTGTACTTGTTGAGGCCTGATTTGTGACCTAGTATGTGATATTTTCTGGAGACTGTCCCATGTTACATAGTAAGTAGTTTTGATTTCTTTGGAAAGGTCACCTTTTCCTTTTCTCTTACAAGTCATTTCCAATGTCAAGAAAATTTATTTATTTTTGTATATTTTTATATATTTTCTTTGCTTACCATTTTATGGAAGTCTTGTGTTCTTTCTAATGATTTACAAATTAATGCTTTTGTATATTTAGTTGTATAATCTACAATGATTGATAATTCTGTGTCCTTGTATTCTAACACTTATAACTCATATTTATGTTTAATGTATTATTGAATTAGCCAGATTATTCATGTAAATATTAATTTCTAATGGTGGTAACAAATATGCATACCTTGAACTTTATTTTCTTTGTGACATTACTGGTATTTCTACATCTTTTACCTCGAACTGGTACTGGCTCTATTGAAGTAATCTTATGAATTCTTACATGAAACCCATGTTTATATGTTTTTAATTGAAGTTCCTTTAACACAGACTACACTTCATTAGGTAATCCCTTTACTCTGTGAAATGTGATGAATAAGTGAAAAAAGGTGGGTAATACTTTCATGCTTTTCAGAATTCTCTGAGTAATATCTTTAGTAATGCAAATCATAATTGTATTGTCTTTAACCCAACTCTATAAACATCATTGCATACCTGTAATATGCAAGGCTCTGTGCCACAATCTGAGGATATAGATGAATTAAGCTTCATCATTAACTTCAAATTTTTCTATGGGGGAAAGAGATACATGAACCAGTAAAAGCAATAAAATTATGTTTTATTCAAGCTGGAGTGAGAACACAGAGATGGTATAGTCTATTCTACCTGAGTTGCTGGGAGAGGTTTTTGTTTGTTTGTTTGTTTTGTTTTTGTTTGTTTGTTTTTTCCTGAGGGTGTGGGAATAACACTTAAGATGAAACTTAAATTTAGATGAATGTTTGGCAGGCAACCAAGAAGAAAAGACCATCACAGGCAGAAAAAGCAGCATAAGCATATCTATAGTTGTGAAACATTCTAAAATATTTAATTTAAAGCTTAATGGTAATACAATATTGTTGGTTTTTATTATTTCGGCATCGAGGAACCAGAACATTCAAAGCAAAATACAATAATAATTATGTTTATATTATTTACCACTTAATTTTTAATATGTGTTTATTTTTGAGAGACAGATAGACAAAGCATGAGCGTGTTGTGGAAGGGCAGAGAAGGAGAGAAACACAGAATCCAAAACAGCCTCCAGACTCTGAGCTGTCAGCAGAGAGCCCAACATGGAGCTCAAACCCAAAAACCATGAAATTGTGACCTGAGCTGATATCAGTCACTCAACCAACTGAGCAACCCAGGCGCCCTGATATTATTTACCACTTCAATTATTTGTGATTTTTTTCTCCTCTTAGGTTCTAGTGTAGATCATTAAGAATTGGCTAATTTGAAGGGACACATGCACCCCCACGTTTATAGCACCACTATCAACAATAGCCGAAGTATGGAAAGAGCCCAAATGTCCATCGATGGATGAATGGATAAAGAAGAAGTGGTATATATATACACACACACACACACACACACACACACACACACGATGGAGTATTACCCAGCAATCAAAAAGAATGAAATCTTGCCATTTGCAACTACATGGATGGAACCAGAGGGTATTATGTTAAGTAAAATTAGTCAGTCAGAGAAAGGCAAAAATCATATGACCTCACTCATATGAGGACTTTAAGAGACAAAACAGATGAACATACAGGAAGGGAAACAAAAATAATATAAAAACAGGGAGGGGACAAAACAGAAGAGACTCTTAAATATGGAGAACAAACAGAGGGTTACTGGAGGGGTTGTGGGAGGGGAGATGGGCTAAATGGGTAAGGGCACTAAGAAATGTACTCCTGAAATCATTGTTGCACTATATGCTAACTAATTTGTATGTAAATTAAACAAATAAATTAGAAATTTAAAAAATGGTTTAAAGTGAGCATAAAGTAAAATAATTGAAATTATGCTACAGAAAAAGTGCTACATAAATAAAAGGACTTAGTGTCTTACTATTATTTTTCACCTCCATGGCATTTACAATGGTAGAGACTGTTGTCAATTGTCTCCCAAAATTCCTTCTCCCTTTCATATATAAGACTAAAATTTATCTTGGGTACATGACCACCTAGTCAGAGACTACATTTCAAGCCTCCATTTTAGTATGTAAGGCAAACCATGTGACTAAGTTTTGACTAGAAGAATGTAAAAATAAGTAATGTACCCTATGTAGGACATTCGTTTAAAAGAAAGGAACACTCTTTCCTTTGATTCTTTACATCCTTCTTTTAGGCTGAAATGTAAAAATGATAGCAGAAGCTATAACACTACTTTGGATAAGGATATGGTAGTTATATATTGATGACATGAGATCAATATTTTAGAAAGAACCAGGATCCTTGCTAATTTTGAAGCTTCTACTCAGGTTTTTATGTGAAAGAAAAATAAACCTGTCTAGTAGAGGTAACTATTATTTGTGATCTTAGAGTTACAGAAACCAAATCAATATCTAATGTAACACAGGCACTGTTTCTAGAAAAGGGTTAGAAACAATTTTAATTGATTAATTGTGTAGTTGTCAATAAATACATAGAACAAACTTAGGGTTGCTGGAGGGGTGTGGTGGGGGTATGGTTTAAATGGGTGATGAGCATTAAGGAGGACACTTTTTGAGATGAACACTGAGTGTCACATGTAAGAGATGAATTACTTACAGGGTTCTACTCCTAAAGCCAAGAGTACACTGTATGTTAACTAACTTGAGCTTAAATTAAAAAAAAAAAAGAAACAGTTGGGGCACCTGGATGGCTCAGTCTGTTGAGCGCAAGACTTTGGCTCAGGTCATGATCTCATGGTTTGTGAGTTCAAGCCCCATGTTGGGCTCTGTGCTGATAGCTTGGAGCCTGGAGCCTGCTTCAGATTCTGTGTCTCCCTCTCTCTCCACTCCTCCCCTGTTCATGCTCTCTTTCTCTCTCTCTCTCTCTCTCTCTCTCTCTCTCTCTCTTTCTCTCTCTCTCTCTCTCAAAAATAAACATTAAAAAATTTTAAAGAAAGAAAAGTTAAAAAAAAAGAAAAGAAAAACTGATTAAAATGAAATTTCTGCATTGATAACTTTGGTTAATGCAGGTGCAAGAGAGAACTCTGTTGTAACATTCCTCCTCATTTATAGTGGAGATAACATTTAAAATAATTTTTTCTTTCCTGAGTTTAAATATCTCAAATTACACAGAAAAATAGTTTTCATGTATTAACAAGATTAACACTAAAATAAGTGCAATAGTCACTATGGGGTCAATTTTCCAGTGTGGCATAAAAATAATTCATACAATTAAAAATAAATATTGATTAAGCTATTTCTGGCCTATTGTTTTTATGAAAAAATAAAAATAATCAGCTCCAGAATCCAGAATCTCAGTGCCATTCTAAACTCTCAGAGGAAAATCTTATCTGAAAGGAGCAGAGTGATTTTATTCATTCTCAGAATGGTCAGTAGGAGAAAACTGAGGCTGAAAATTTAACAGATGACTTATTGTTTTTCTTTTTGAAAAGGAAAGCAAAGGAAGCTGAAAATATACTTAATAGAATTGTTGATATATAAAGGTAATACAGCTTGTGTACTGCCAGATTAAACAATAATTAAAAGATGATCTCTATTTTTCTGTGGTACACAAAGCAATCTGGATCACATTATTCAATTTACTCAAAAACTGAAAAATAGAACTATGCTATGACCCAGCAATTGCACTCCTAGGTATTGGCCCACAGGATACAAAAATACTGATTTGAAGAGGCATGTGCACCCCAATGTTTATAGCAACATTATAAACAATAGTCAAATTATGGAAAGAGCTCAAATTTTCATTGACTGATGAATGGATATAGAAAGTATATATAATGGATTATTACTCAGCTATAAAAAAGAATGAAATCTTGCCATTTGCAACAATGTGGATGGAGCTAGAGTGTATTTTGCAAAATGAAACAAGTCCGTTGGAGAAAGACAAATACCATAAGATTTCAGTCATACATGGAACTTAAAAAAAAAAAAAAAAGCAACGAACACATTGGAAGGGGGATAAAAGGAAAGCAAGGCAAACCATAAGAAACTCAACTATAGAGAAAAACCGGGGCACCTGGGTGGCTCAGTAGGTTAACCATCCAACTCTTGGTTTTGGCTTGGGTAGTGATCTCACAATTCATGAGTTCAAGCCCTGCATCCAGCTTCATGTTGACAGTGAGAAGCCTACTTGGGATTCTCTTTCTCTCCTTCTCTCTCTTCCCCTCCCAGCTCACTTTCCCTGTCTCTCTCTGTCTCAAAATAAATAAATTAATTTAAAAATATATTTAAAAAATAATAACATTAAGAAAAAGAACAAACTGAGGGTTGATGGAGGGGTGGTGGGTTGGAGACAGGCTAAATGGATGATGAGTATTAAGGAGGACACTTGCTATGAACACTGGGTGTTATATGTAAGTGATAAATCACTAAATTCTACTCCTGACATCAACATTACACAATATATTAATAATAACAACAGCAACAACAAGCCAAAATAGCATACTTCTATTAGAAATATGAATTTTGAGATTTCCTATGTTTGACATATATTATCTGGAGACTCGAAGTATACTTTTTAAAGAAAAATAATGTTATAAGCCCACGTTTATAAAATGTAAACTAATGCCTTTTTAACCTGATAATCAAAGTACTATATGCATAACAATATCAATTACAAGGTACTGTAACAGATATAAGTCAAAGTTTTATGAGTTCAATTGTGCACACCACCAAAGGAATAATGAGTCCTAACCACCAGTACCTGTAATGTGACCTTATTTGGAATTAGAATCTTTGAAGATATAATAAAGGTGAAACGAGGTCTCATTAGATTAGAGAATGAATTCAATGACTAGGGTCTTCATAAGGAACACACATAAGGGAATAAAGCTTTGTAAAGATAGAGGAAGAGATCAGAGTGATGAAACTATGAGTCAAGGAATGCCAAGGATTGCCATCAACCACCAGAAGCTAAGGAAAGGCATGGGATAAATACTGTCTCAGAGCTCCCAGTAGGAACCAATTTTGCCAACTCCTTGATCAGACTTCTGGATTCTTAAGCAGTGAGAAAATAAATTTCTGTTATTTAGGCCACTCAGTTTGTGGTACGTTGTTACAGCAGCCCAGCCAAACTAAACACAAGGTATTCAGGAAAAGAATACTAAGAGAAAAAGTGAGGAAAATGAGGGAGAAATTTTTCCTTAAAGGTAATATGTCTATAGCATTTGACCTTCTGTGACTGGTTTATTTCATTTAACATACTCTAGGTTCACCCATGTTGTCACAATGGCAGGTTTTCCTTATTTTTTTGAGGCTAAATAATATTCTTTTTTTTAAGTATCTTTACGGACATTATCCCATTTGATGTTTATTTTGAAAAGAGAGCACAAGTGGGGGAAAGGCAGAGAGTGAGGAGGACAGAGAATCTGAACAAGGCTGTATGCTGACAGCATTGAACCTGATGTGGTGCTTGAAATAATGAACCACGAGGTCATGACCAGAGCCAACGTCTGATGCTCAACCATCTGAGCCACCCAGGTGCCCCGAGGTTGAATATTATTCTATGGTATGTATCTACAATATTTTTTCCTATTCCCATGTATTATAGAATTTTATTTTTTTTAATTTATTTTTAAATTGTTTTATTCGTTGGGGCGCCTGGGTGGCTCAGTCAGTTAAGCGTCCGACTTTGGCTCAGGTCATGATCTCACAGTATGTGAGTTCGAGCCCCGCATTGGGCTCTGTGCTGACAGCTCAGAGCCTGGAGCCTGCTTCACATTCTGTGTCTCCCTCTCTCTCTGCCCCTTCCCTGCTCATGCTGTGTCTCTTTCTGTCTCAAAAACAAATAAACATTTAAAAAAAATTTTTAATTGTTTTATTCGTTATTTTTATTAAATTTACATCCAAAATACTTAGCATATAGTGCAACAATGATTTCAGAGTTAGATTCCTTAGTTCCCCTTACCCATTTAGCCCATCTCCCCTCTCACAACCCCTACCATAACGCTCAGTTTGTTCCCCATATTTATGAGTCTCTTCTATTTTGTCCCCCTCCCTGTTTTTATATTATTTTTGTTTCCCTTCCCTTATGTTCATCTGTTTTGTCTCTTAAAGTCCTCATATGACTGAAGTCATATGATTTTTGTCTGTCTCTGACTGACAATTTCACTTAACATAATACCCTCTAGTTCCATCCTTGTAGTTGCAAATGGTGAGATTTCATTATTTTTGATTGCAGAGTAATACTCCATTGTGTGCGTGTGTGTGTGTGTGTGTGTGTGTGTGTGTGTGTATCACTTCTTGTTTATCCATTCATCCCTCAATGGACATTTGGGCTCTTTCCATACTTTGGCTATTGTTGATAGTGGTGCTATAAACGTGGGGGTGCATGTGTCCCTTGGAAACAGCACACCTGTATCCCGTGGATAAATACTTAGTAGTGCAATTGCTGGGTTGTAGGGTAGTTCTATTTTTAGTTTTTTGAGGAATCTCCATACTGTTTTCCAGAGTGGTTGCACCAGCTTGCATTCCCACCAGCAATGCAAAAGAGATCCTCTTTCTCCGCATCCTGGCCAACATCTGTTGTTGCCTGAGTTGTTAATGTTAGCCATTCTGACAAGTGTAAGGTGGTATCTCATGGTGATTTTGATTTGTATTTCCCTGATGATGAGTGATGTTGAGCATTTTTTTCATTTGTCCATTGGCTATCTGGATGTCTTCTTTGGAGAAGACATTCATGTCTTTTGCCCATGTCTTCACTGGATTGTTTGTTTTTTGGGTGTTGAGTTGGAAAAGTTCTTTACAGATTTCAGATACTAACCCTTTATCTGATATGTCATTTGCAAATGTCTTCTCCGATTCTGTCAGTTGCCTTTTAGTTTTGCTGATAATTTCCTTCTCTGTGCAGAAGTTTTTTGTTTGTTGTTTTTGTTTTTGATGAGGTCCCAGTAGTTTCTTTTTCCTTTTGTTTCCCTTTACTCCAGAGACGTGTTGAGTAAGAAGTTGCTGCGGCCAAGATCAAAGAGATTTTTGCCTGCTTTCTCCTCAAGGATTTTGATGGATTTCTGTCTTACATTGAGGTATTTCACCCATTTTGAGATTATTTTTCTGTATGGTGTAAGAAAGTGGTCCAGGCTCATTCTTCTGCATGTCACTGTCCAGTTTTCCCAGCACCACTGGCTGAAGATACTGTCTTTATTCCATTGCATGTTCCTTCCTGCTTTGTCAAAGATTAGTTGGCCATACGTTTGTGGGTCCATTTCTGGGTTCTCTATTCTGTTCCATTGATCTGAGTGTTCTTGAGCCAGTACCATACTGTCTTGACGATTACAGCTTTGTAGTATAGTGAAGTCTGGGATTGTGATACTTCTGGCTTTGGTTTTCTTTTTCAAGATTGCTTTGGCTATTCGGGGTCTTTTCTCATTCCATACAAATATTAGGATTATATGTTCTAGCTCTGTGAAGAATCATGGTGTTATTTTAGTAGGGATTGCATTGAATGTGTAGATTGCTTTGGGTAGTATCAACATTTTAATAATATTTGTTCTTCATATCCAAGAGCATGGAATCTTTTTCCAATTTTTTGTGTCTTCTGCAATTCATTTCATAAGCTTTCTATAATTTTCAGTGTATAGATTTTTCATCTCTTTAGTTAAATTTATTCCTAGGTATTTTATGGGGTTTTTTTTGCAACTGTAAATGGGAATGATACCTTGATTTCTCTTTCTGTAGCTTGATTGTTGGTGTCTTGGAATGCAACCAATTTCTGTGCATTAATTTTATATCCTACAACTTTGCTGAATTCATGAATCAATTCTAGCAGATTTTTGGTGGAATCTTTTGGGTTTTCCATATAGAGTATCATGTCATGTGGGAAGAGTGAAATTTGACCTCACCCTAGCCAATTTGGATGCTTTTATTTCTTTGTGTTGTCTGATTGCAGAGGCTAAGACTTCCAATATGATGTTGAATAACAGTGGCAAGAGTGGACATCCCTCTTTCATTCCTGACCTTAGGGGAAAACTCTCATTTTTTCCCCATTGAGGATGATATTAGCATTCAGTCATTCATATATGGCTTTTATGATCTTGAGGAATGCCCCTTCTATCCCTACCTTCTTGAGGGTTTTTATGAAGAAAGGATGCTGTATTTTGTCAAATACTTTCTCTGCATCTATTGAGATGATCATATGGTTTTTGTACTTTCTTTTATTGATGTGATGAATCATGTTAATTGTTTTGTGGATATTGAACCAGCCTGCATCCCAGGTATAAATCCCACTTGGGCATGCGTGGTGAATAATTTTTTTAATGTATTGTTGGGTCTGGTTGGCTAATATCTTGTTGAGGATTTTTGCATCCATGTTCATCAGGGAAATTGGTCTATAGTTTTACTTTTTAGTGGGGTCTCTGGTTGTGGAATCAAGCTAATGCTGGCTGCATAGAAAGAGCTTGGAAGTTTTCCTTCCATTTCTGTTTTTTTTGGAACAGCTTCAAGAGAATAGATGTTCACTCTTCCTTAAATGTTTGGTAGAATTCCCCTGGACTCTTGTTTTTGGGAGATTTTTGATTACTAAATCAATTTCCTTACTGGTTATGGGTCTGTTCAAATTTTCTATTTCTTTCTGCTTCAGTTTGGGTAGTGTATGTTTCTAGGAATTTGTCCATTTCTTCCAGACTGCCAATTTTATTGGCATATAATTGCTTATAATTTTCTCTTATTATTGTTTTTATTTCTTCTGTGTTGGTTGTGATCTCTCCTCTTTAATTTTTTATTTTATTTATTTGGGTCTGTTCCTTTTTCTTTTTGATCAAACTGGATAGTGGTTTATCAATTTTGTTAATTCTTTCAAAGAACCAGCTTCTGGTTTCATTGATCTGTTCTGTTTTTTTTTGTGTGTGTGTGGGGGGGGGTTTGTTTGTTTGTTTGTTTCGATAGCATTAATTTCTGCTCTAATCTTTGTTGTTTCCTGTCTTCTGATGGTTTTGGGTTTTATTTGCTGTTCTTTTTCCAGCTCCTTAAGGTGTAAGGTTACATTCTGTATCTGAGATTTCTTCCTTCTTTAGGAAGGCCTGGATTGCTATATACTTTCCTCTTATGACCATCTTTCCTGCATCCCAGAGGTTTTGGGTTGTGGTGTTATCATTTTCATTGGCTTCCATGTACTTTTTATTTTCCTCTTTAACTTCTTGGTTAGCACATTCATTCTTTAGTAGGATGTTCTTCAGTCTCCAATTATTTGTTACCTTTCCACATTTTTCTCATGGTTGATTTCAAATTTCATAGCGTTGTGATCTGAAAATATGCACTGTATCATCTCGAGTTTTTTGTACTTACTGAGGGCTGATTTGTGTCCCAGTATGTGGTCTCTTCTGGAGAACGTTCCATGTGCACTGGAGAAAAATTTATATTCTGCTGCTTTAGGATGAAATGTTCTGAATATATCTGTTAAGTCCATCTGGTCCAGTGTGTCATTCAAAGCTATTGTTTCCTTGCTGATTTTTTTTTTTTTTTGCTTAGATGATCTGTCCATAGTTGTCAGTGAGGTGTTGAAGTTTCCTACTATTATGGTATTACTATCGATGAGTTTCTTTATGTTTGTGATTAGTAGCTTTATATATTTGGGTGCTGCCACATTTGGTGCATAATTATTTACAATTGTTAGGTCTTCTTGGTGGATAGACCACTTGATTTTGATATAATGCCCTTCTGCATCTCTTGATACAGTCTTTATTTTAGTCTAGATTGTCTGATATAAGTTTGGCTACTCTGGCTTTCTTTTGTGGACCGTTAGCATGATAGATGGTTCTCCATCCCCTTGTTTTCAATCTGAAGGTGTCTTTAGGTTTAAAGTGGGTCTCTTGTAAACAGCATATAGATGGACCTTGTTTTCTTATCCATTCTGTTACCCTATGTCCTTTGACTGGAGCATTGAGTCCATTGACATTTAGAGTGAGTGCTGAAAGATATGAATTTATTGCCATTATGATGCTTGTAGAGTTGGAGTTTCTGGTGGTGTTCTCTGGTCCTTTGTAATCTATGTAATCTTTTTTTTTTTTAATCTTTTCTACCCTCAGAGAGTTCCCCTTAAAATTTCTTGCAGGGATGGTTTAGTGGTCACAAACTTCTTTAATTTTTGTTTGGGAAACATTTTATCTCTTCTTCTATTTTGAATGACAGCCTTGCCAGATAAAGAATTCTTGGCTGCATATTTTTCTGATTCAGCACATTGAATATATCCTGCCACACCTTTCTTGCCTGCCAAGTGTCTGTGGATATGCCTGCTGCAAACCTGATTTGTCTTCCCTTGTAGGTTGGGGATTTTTTTTTCCCTTGCTGCTTTCATGATCCTCTCCTTGCCTGAGTATTTTATGAATTTGACAATGATATGCCTTGTTGATGGTCGGTTTTTGTTGAATCTCATGGGGGTCCTCTGTGCTTCCTGGATTTTGATGTCTGTGTCTTTCCCAAGGTTAGGATTTTTTTCACTATGATTTGCTTACATAACCTTTCTACACCTATTTCTCTCTCTTCTTCTGGGACCCCTATGATTCTGATGTTGTTACTTTTTAGTGAGTCACTGATTTCTCTGTTCTTAAATCATGCTCTTTTGCCTTCATGTCCCTCTTTTATTCAGCTTCATTATTCTCTATGAGTTTGTCCTCTGTCTAGCTGATCCTCTGTTCTGCTTTGTCCATCCTTGCCGCCGCTGCATCCATCCATGATTAAAGCTCAGTTATAACATTTTTAATTTAATTCTATTTTTTACTTCTTTTTTCTCTGCAGAAATGGGTTATAATGTATTTTCGACTCCAGCTAGTATTCTTATTATTGTTATTCTAAATTCTGGTTCAGAAATCTTGCTTGTATCTGTGTTGGTTAAATCCCTAGCTGTCGTTTCTTCATGCTCTTGCTTTTAGGGTGAATTCCTTGGTTTTGTCATTTTGAAGGGAGAAAAGGAATTAATGAGGTAGAAAAATTGAAATTAAAAAAGTTAAAATAAAAAATATTAAAATTAAAAATTAAACACACACACACACAAATCGAATAAATGATGCTAGATCCTAGGTGTGTTTTTGTCTGGGTTTTGAAAGTGGTTTGACAGATTAGATAAAAAAAGGGGTGGGGGAAAAAAGAAATCATTTGAGAATATGAGAAAATGAATACACTGAAGTAGACTAAAATGAGATGATGGGATAAAATATACTTTGAAAAAATTTACACAAAAGTAAAGAATACAGTAGATAAAATTACAGAAAATTTTTTATAAAAAATAAAAATAAAAATGAATTTATCCTTTCTGTATTTAATAAAAAAGAAAAACAAAAAGAGAAAAAAGATAAAAATAAATCATTTGACAATTTGAAAAAGTGAATACACTGTAGTAGATTAAAGTAAAATAGAATTTAAAAAAATGTACATAAAGCAAAAAATATAGTTAAAAATTAAAAAATGCTTTTAACAGAAATTGAAAATACAAATGAAGTTTTTATCTTTCTGCACTCAAGAAAAAGAAAACAAATGAAAAAGAGAAAAAAGAAAAATTAAACAGAAAAAAAGAAATCGTTTGAAAATTTGAAAAGGTGAATACACTGAAATAGACTAAAATAAATGATGGAAGTAAGATAGAATTTGAAAAAATATATACAAAATTAAAAAATATATTAAGAATAATAAAGAAAAATATTTTTAATTAAAATTGGAAAGTAAAAATGAATTTTTTCTCTTTTTGTATTCAAGAAAAAGAAAAGTAGTGTAAAAGAGAAAAAGAAAGAAAGAAAATTGAATAAATGGACCCGCTAAAAGATTGAAATAGGACTGAAATTACTTCGTTTTCCCCTAGAAGTCAGACTATGAAGCACTTTATAGTCCATATACTAAGCAGACGATGAGACTTGTGTTCTTTAAGAGCAAGGTTGGCCCATTGGGCAGAGCCCAGTGAAACAGCTCCGTTCTCCACTAGATGGCGATGCTATCCTACTGGGGTGGATTGTTACAGCGCTGGTGGGTGGGTATGCACATGCGTGGGAATGGTGAAAATGGTGTCACCCAGCTACTCAGTCTCTAGTTTTGGAACTCTGTTCTCCCTGATCAGTAATTACACACCCGTCCTCTGTCTTCAGCTTTCGTCCACTCCCCACTCCTTCACTGTCTGTGACCAAGCCCCAGTCAGTACCTCTCTCCCGAGGTTTGTCTTAGATGTGGATATTTCCCCTGGCCCCTTATTTCTGAAGGACGGTGGCTTTGACCTGTTCTACCCCTCTGCAGGAGGGTCTTACCAAGCAATGGCCAAATGCTGGCTCCACCCCAGAATCCTTGTGGGGCCCTCCTGCTGCGAGTGCCCCGAGACTGTGGCCAGGTGCCAGCCCTCCCCAGAAAAATTTTGTGAGATTGTGTAGCAGCAGCGTTTAAGGGATTATGGGAAATCACCACACATCTGGCACCAGGCTTCACCCTTAATGACCTTGTCCTAACACCAACAAATGTGGCCATTTTCTGGGGTCTGCTGGGACCAGGTGGCTTCAAAAGTCTCTACCAAATATCTTGCCAGCAGTGGAGCTGTTTTTTCCCATGTGGCCTGAGAACCTCTGGGACACCACTCTATTCCTGGGATTCATCCTTCCCACCATAGCACAGCCAGGTATTGAGCTGCGGAGTTGCAGATTTTGCACTCCCCTGTTTACAGTCTTAATGGAATTTAAACCTTCTCCTTTCTCCTTTCTCCCTTTTTAATTTAGTCCCTGTGTCTGTTTCCAATTTTCCACTTTCTCTCCAGCTGCTTTTGGGGAGAGGTGCTTTTCCTATATTCTCCCTCCCCTACCCCCGAGTCTCCATCCTCTCTCAGCCTGCAAAGGCAGCTTCCTGCCCACTGCTATTCAGATTTTGCAGATTGTTGTGATAGTCCTCCAGTCAGTTTTCTATGTGTGTAGGATGGTTTAGTGTTGGTCTGGCTGTATTTCATGGAAGTGAGACACACAAAAAACTGCCATGCTGTTCTGCCATCTTGGCTCCTCTGTACCATACTTCTTTTGATCCACTTATCTATTGATGGACATTTGCATTGTTTCAGACGTTGGATATTGTGCAGAATGCTGCATTAAAAAGAGGAGATCAGATTTCTCATTATTTTATTTAAATTCTTTTTGATATATGCACATAAGTGAGATTGCTTGATCATATGGTAGTTCTCTTCATAATTTTATGAGAATGCTACATTATTTCCAGAGCTGCACCATTTTATGTTCCTGTCAACAGTGTATAAGGGTTTGAACTTCTCCACATAGTTGCTATACTTATATTTTATTTTTGAAAATAGCCATTAGGAGAGTTGTGAAGTGATAATCTCATTGTGGCTTTGATTTGCATTTCCATGAAGACTGGTGACGGTGAGCAGCTTTTCATATACCTATTGGCCATTTTTATGTCCTTGGAGGAATGTTTAATTCCTTTGCCCATTTTTTTATTTTTCTATTTTTTTTAATGTTTATTTATTTAATGTGTGTGTGTGTGAGAGAGAGAGAGAGAAAGAGAGAGAGAGAGAGAGACAGAGACAGAGACAGAGAATGCGAGTGGGGAGGGGTAGAGAGAGGGAGACACAGAATCTGAAGCAGGCTGTAGGCACTGAGCTGTCAGCACAGCCTGACGTGGGGCTCAAAGTCATGAACTATGAGATCATGACCTTTTATCTTATAAAATCAACCAATCCAAAATGATGTAGACAATAGCATTGGCTCTGTGAAAGCGGCATCTCTGGTTTGGGATCAGGCAGGCCATGGGCCACAGAGGGAGCACGAAGGGCACAGGGACACTTAACTGACTGATACACCCAGGCCTCCCTGCCCATTTTTTAATTGAGTTATTTGGGTTGTTTTTGGTTGTTTGTCCTTATTTGTTTATTTATTTTTTGTTTGTATGTGGTACTGAGTTTTAGAAGTTTATCTATTTTGGGTATTGACGCCTTATCAATTATATGATTTTCAAAGGTTTTCTCCCATTCTGTACATTGCTTTTTCATTTTGTTGATGATTTCTTGTGCTGTGCATAAACTTTAGTTTCATGTACTCCTACTTTTTTTTTCTCTGTTTGTTTTTTTGCCTGTTCTTTTGGAATCACATCCAAGAAATCATTACCAAGATGAATTATTCCATTGATATGAGATATCTAAAATATTCAAACTCATAGAAACAGAGAATAGTTTTCCAAGAACTAGAGGGAAGGGGGAATATAAATTATTGCTCAATGGGTATAAAGTTTCAGTTATCTAAGAGTAAGTTTTAGACAGCTAATGTATAACTTAGACCCTACAGTTAACAATACTGTCTTGTGAACTTAAAATATTCCTCAGAGGATAGATATCATGTTAATGTTCTTACCACCACTGACAACAACAACAAAAGTCAACAAACAAAAACAAAGAGACACAAGGAAACTTTTGGAGGTGATGGGCATGTCTACTACCTTGATTGCTGGTGATGGTTTCACAGGTGTGTGCATATGTCAAAAATTCATTAAATTGTGTACTATAATATATGCAGGTTTTCTTTTTTTTGCATATCAATTATGCCTCAAAAGGCTGTAAACAGAAGAGGTGGCCTAATTCAACTAGTGTAATAATCATTATATTGGCAATAGGTACAACCAATATTACCAGATTGTGTTTTCAAAAAGAGGTGGTTTATTATATATATTTTTGGTGGGAAGGCTCTTTGCACTATAAAAACTACTTTACACTTAGTAACAACTTTGAAAAACTGAACTTCATAGTCATCTGCCATAGTCTTACTTCTAGGGATACAAAATTACTTTGAAAAGAGAAAGATGATCAAATTAGTTAGAAAAACTAGAGTCACAGGATGATGTGTCTGTCTATATGTCTGTCTATCATCTATGTATCTATCTATTTGATTTTGGATTTTTTCAATTTAGACGGTCCTGTAATTAGGATAAGGTCCTCAAAGGTGTTTATTGTTACACTTTCAGTGACTTTATGTAACCACTCTTCATAATTACTGATTTTGAATTTCCATCTATAGATATAGGGTATTATAGTGAGCCTGCTAACAAATATGTTTTGAGTGCCTATTATGGTACAGATACTTTTTAGATGCTAACAATCCAAGATGAACTGTATCTCTGTTCTCAAAGAACTTACATTATAGTGGAGCAGACAGACAATAAAATAAAAGTAAATGAGAAGATTTCTAGTACTCAAAAATAATAATAAAAAGAACTATCTTACACTAAGGGAGGGTGACAAAGTGATCAGTTTAGCCAGGATGGTTGGGGAAAGCCTTTCTGATGAAATGGCATTTGACTTGAGACTTGAACAATGAAAAAGAGAGTGCATATATTTCAAAATCACTGAAGCAGAAATAAGCTTACTGTGCAAGAAGAACAAGTCTGACCAGAGCAAAATTAAGGAGGGAGGGGATGGAAAGGCCTAACAATAAAGAAATAGGAAGAAGGAACAAAATATAGACCCTTGTAATCCATGATAAAGACTCAGGATTTTCAGTTTGATGAAGAAAACTGGAAGGTTATAAGTTGTGAAGCACATTACCAGATTAATGTTTTCAAAACGCTTATATTACCTTAGGTGATGTAAAGAGTACAGGATGTATGGGAAAACTAGTAGAAACAGGGAGACAAATTATGGGAATATTGCAATTGAACACATTAGAAATAATAGTGACTTGGACTAGAGTTTTCAAATCCAGTGGAAATGGATTTGAAAAATTTTAACAATAGACATATTTTAAACATAGGTTTTTGGAGATGTGGCAGGACTTACTGATAGATGAGATCTGAAATTTGAAGGAAATAGGAAACAAGAATGACTCCTACATTTTGTTTTTGGCCTCAACAACTGGGTGTTTATTTAAAAGGAGAAGGGTTGGGGCACCTGGGTGGCTCAGCTGGTTAAGCATCCAACTTAGGCTCAGGTCATGACCTCATGGTTCATGAGTTTGAGCCCCGTGTTGGCCTCTGTCCTGACAGCTCAGAGCCTGGAGCTTGCTTCAGATTCTGTGTCTCCCTCTCTTTCTGCCCCTGCCCTGCTCATGCTTCCTCTCTCTCTGTGCCAAAAATGAATAACCATTAAAAAAACATTTTAAAGGAGAAGGGTTGGTAGAGAACAAATTTAGAAGTAAAATCCTGTAGTTTTATTTGGGCTCTATTAAGGTTGAGACATCTATCAGAGTTTCAAGAAGCAATATGGCGTAAGGAGTTGTATATATTATATGATTTCTGAAGTTCAAAATAACAGGTTAGGATGAAGCTGTAGGTTTGAGAAATGTATTTAGATTTGAATTCATGGTACTAGAAGAGCATATGGAGAGAACGTACAGAGGAAAGAAGGGGTAAGGAAAAGACCTGAGGAATTCCAACATCTAAAAGTCTTATCCAGGAGGAGGCACCTGCAAAGGAGGCTGAGAAAAAGTGTCTAATGAAATTTAAAAAAAGAAACCCTCCACTTGGCACATGAAAAGATGCTCAATGTCAATCCTCATCAGGGAAATACAAATGAAAACCAAACTGAGATATCACCTCACGCCAGTCAGAGTGGCTAAAATGAACAAATCAGGAGACTATAGATGCTGGAGAGGATGTGGAGACAGGGGAACCCTCTTGCACTGTTGGTGGGAATGCAAACTGGTGCAGCCGCTCTGCAAAACAGTGTGGAGGTTCCCCAAAATATTAAAAATAGATCTACCCTACGACCCAGCAATAGCACTGCTAGGAATTTACCCAAGGGATACAGGAGTGCTGATGCCTAGGGGCACTTGTACCCCAATGTTTATAGCAGCACTTTCAACAATAGCCAAATTATGGAAAGAGCCTAAATGCCCATCAATGATAAATGGATAAAGAAATTGTGTTTTATACACACAATAGAATACTACGTGGCACTGAGAAAGAATGAAATATAGCCTTTTGTAGCAACGTGGATGGAACTGGAGAGTGTTATGCTAAGTGACATAAGTCATACAGAGAAAGACAGATACCATATGTTTTCACTCTTATGTGGATCCTGAGAAACTTAACAGAAGACCATGAGGGAAGGGGAAAAAAAAGATTAGAGAGGGAGGGAGCAAAAACATAAGAGACTCTTAAAAACTGAGAACAAACTGAGGGTTGATGGTGGATAGGAGGGAAGGGAGGCTCGGTGAGGGGTATTGAGGAGGGCATCTGTTGGGATGAGCACTGGGTGTTGTATGGAAACCAATTTGACAATAAATACATATATAAAAAAATAGGAAAAAAAAAAAACTCCACTTACACAATACTTCAACAAGAATCTTTTCATTAATGACAGGTGCTACATATGGGTCAATAACATTAGATCAGAGATCTCACCAATGGCCTAGGGAAAAAATATGTCTGTGGTGTCTTTGGTGAGAACTTTTTTCAAGACTAAGAAGTTGAATTAGAGAGTATAGGAAATTATGTAGAGAATTATTACCATTGAATTGGAATAGAGAAATGGAAAGTTTTTTGTTATGATTTTAAGGTGATTGATAATAAGCCATATCTGAAAGACAATGGGTTTGGTTCACAGGAAGAGAGAAAGAAAATGATTAGTAGAGGAAGGACATAATTGCAGGAATAAAGTCTTTGTAAAGGTGAGAAGGAATGGGATTTAAGGCACAAGGGAGGACACTGTATGGAACACCTTTGTAACAGTAGCAAGGCAGTACTGAGTGTGGGGTTTAGGATATCTGGAGACAGACTTCTTGAGTACAGATCTTGTGTTTGTCATTTGTTGTTGTTGCTATTGCTTTCTCTTGTGACCTTGGACAAATGCTTTCATTTTCTTATGTCTAAAATGGAATAATATGTGGTCTCAAAAAAAAAAAAAGCTCACTGAAACAGAGATCACATTGGTGGTTGTCAAGTGTGGGAAATAGGTGAAGGTGGTCAGAAGGTTCAAACTTCTAGTTATAAGATAAATAACTCCTGGAGATGTAATGTAAAACATGTAGCTATAGTATATTGAAAGTTGCTGTTATGTATATTGAAAGTTGCTAATAGAGTAGACTTTTAAAAAGGAAAAAAAAATATTTATTATTATGTGAGGTGTTGGATGTTAACTAAACTTATTAGAGTCATCTTTCACACTATATTCATATATTTAAACATTATGTTGTACATATCAAATTTACACAATGTTATATGTCAGTTATGTGTCAAATCTTAAAATAGAACGTGTTTGAAATAATAGTACATAGCTTATAGAGTTTTTGTGAACATTAAATACATTGAAAAAGGTAAAGTGTATAAAGTAATGTTTGGCAGATAGTAAGTCTTCAAATGCCAGCTACTGTTGCTGCAGGTATTTTGGTAAAATTGTTAATGAAAGATGAAGCAGTTGTCACCCTTATGTCTAAGAAGAGTGCAATGAGATTATCAAAGGTATTAATGGGGAAAAAAAGTTAAAAAAATTGAGGAAAAAGAAGAAGGTATTAGATGGTATATTTCTCCCAATTAAATGCATTCTGATATCAGTGGAAAGAATGATATCTAGGAATACTACATCAATGAATTCTTATGAGTAGTAAATGAGATAAGTTTTAAGAGATAAGAAAAAAAGCACTATATGATGGGATTATTATTTTGTTGACACAACCAGTTGTAAAATGAAGTGTTTCCTCAAAAAATTTGGGGTAGGAAATGCTAAAAGACATTATGTTACTGGTTTGATTTTGCTCCCGGAATCATCAATTTATCTTCCAATGTTTTATAGATATTGGTTATATTATAAGATGTCTTATTCGTATAGATTAGATTTTTACTAAGTTTGGAGAAAAGCAAAATCTATAAATTTAACATTAATTTAGATAGTGAAGGAGTACAGTTTCAAAATATGGAATATATCACTTACTTTTGTGGCTCTTTTATACTCCAAATGTGATTATTTAACAAACTAAGTCTACGTTATTTTATTTATTTATTTATTTATTTATTTAGAGGACATTTGAGCAGTGGCGAGGGTCAGAGAGAGAGAGAGAGAGAGAGAGAGAGAGAGAGAATCCCAAGTAGGCTCACACTCAGCCCAATGTGGAGCTCAATTCCATGACCCCAGGATCATGACCTGAACAAAATTCAAGAGTTGGATGCTTAGCTGAGCCATGAAGGTACCCCCAGAGTATGTCTATTTTTAAACAAGACTGTGGGGATCCTGGGTGCTTCAGTCATTTGAGTGCCTGACTCTTGGTTTTGGCCCAGGTCATGATCTCATGGTTTGTGAATTTGAGCCCCATGTTGGGCTCTGTGCTGGCAGTGTTAAGTCTGCTTGGGATTTTTCTCTCTCTCTGCTTCTCTTTCTGTCCCTCCTCTGCTCTCTGTCTCTTTCTCCATGTCTCTCTCTCTGTCTCTCTCTCTCTGTCTCTCTCTCTTGAAAAATAAATAAATTTAAAAAAAGACTGAGGTATTCATGTTCATAGCAAATAAATGGTATGCAAAATTCTTGGTAAAATTACCACTGTGACAACATGAAATTTTCCCAGGCAGCTGGTCATTAGGCCTTCCTAACTGTCAGTGTCTCTTGCAATCTGCTTTAAGAGTAGTATATAATTAGCTCTATACAGATCAGAGACATTGGGGATAATCTTCCTATGCAAATATCAAAAACCCAAAAGAGTTAACTTAAAGAGGCATATGTTCACACTATCCTTCATGACAATACTTAGATCCGAAGGCTGTAGCAGTTGATTTGTGTAATGTACTTTGCATCATAATATGGAAATATAGTAACCTATAGAACTTCTAAAAAATATATTCAGGAGAATGACATAAACAGCAATATGTCACTAAAGTATATTCATATATTAATAAAGTCTTAATATGTAGTTTAGTAATCACTTTAAAGAATTATGCCAAATAATTAGAAAAAAATGATTTCTATTGGTAAGGTGGATTATGAAGGTCTAAATCAACACAACTTTATTTGTAAGACAATATATAGTGTGGTAAATCTAAAATTAACCTAATTTTAGTGTATCACGATGAGTTACATACACATTTCCACACCTATACACATAGACATAGATTCTCTAAAACAAAAATATGTCACATTTAAAGTGCAGAAGATTGAGATGCACAAATTAAAGTTGAAGCATTTAAAAAATTTCTTCAGTTAGGGAATTCCATTTTGAAAATAAGATTTAAACACCTAATGTCTTTATTTCTCCTCTAACAAGAATCTCTTCATTCTTGGGTAATTCCACACCACCATAGAAAGGTTTCTACTTTCATGAGATGTAATCTTTACAGTGTCTAATAGATAGCATAGTCAGCTTCTTCTCAGACTCAGTTTATGTAGAAGTATTTGAAATAGTTTTAGGTCAAAATGTTGTCTAAGAAGAGGACTAATGGAAAAACTGTGAAAGGCAATGTGGTATGCAGGATATGATTCTTCACAAGTGGACAAAAAAGAGAGAACCTTATCAGTTGTGCCATTTCTAAGAGTTACAGTAGCTTTGCAACAAATTAATTTGAGGACTATCAATAATTAAGTATTCATATTAAGTGAAAAATAGAATATACCAGGATTCAAATCTGCCCACAGGGGACATGACTTTTGGCATAACAAGACAAAGATGCCAACCATGTGTCTCAGCTTATAACTTTGGCAGGGCCGTGATGACAATTCACATGAGGATGGTGAATTTACTATTTACTGAAGACTTGTGTTGGGTTTATTACAGCTGCTAATGATCAACTGAGCAATAATCATAATCCATTGACAGTAAAAAGGAAACTGCAGACTAGAATTTACATGTGAATATCTTAAATGAAAAATGTTCACTAATAAAGTCTGAACTAAATGTCAGATGGGATTTTTTTTTTCCTTTTGAGTTTTTCATTGCCTAAACCCCAGAGAGTTGGCAAGAAATTCCTGGCTACAGTTTCTCATTCTCCATTAATTTGTGTCCTTTGATGATTAGGCTTTTGCAATAAAATCATACTCATTAACTGGCTGAGGATCATAAAGTATTTGTTTACCAAGTCATTTGTATTTTTGTATAAATTACATATTCTAGTTTCCTGTTAAGCAACGGATGGGACCAAATGAGAACTTGAAGGACAAGCATTCTCATTCATCTAGGAATTCCTACAGCAGCTTACTAGATACCCAAGAGTTTGTGATTTTAGAAAAGTCAGGGCAAGGAAGGGCAGAACAGTTATATTAATGTCCCCATTTGATGACTGAAAAATTAGAGAGCTACAAAAGATAAATGATTTTTCTAAGGTCGTTCAACTTCTTAAATGCAAACTTAAATGTAAGACAGGAAACCATCAAAATCCTAGAGGAGAAAATGGGCAACAAACTCTTTGACCTTGGCTGCAAAAACTTCTTACTAGGCATGTCTCCAGAGGCAAAAGAAACAAAAACAAAGATGAACTATTGGGACTTCATCAAGACATAAGGTTTCTGCACAGTGAAGGAAACAATCAACAAAACTAAAAGGCAACCAACAGAATGAGAGAAGATATTTGCAAATGACATATCCAATAAAAGATTAGTATCCAAAATCTATAAAGAACTTATCAAACTCAACACCCCAAAAACAAATATACCAGTGAATAAATGGGAAAAGGACATGAATAGACACTTTTCCAAAGAAGACATCCAGATGGCTAACATGAAAATACGATCAACGTCACTCATCATCAGTTAAATACAAATCAAAACCATAATGAAATACCACCTCACACCTGTCAGAATGGCTAAAATTAATAACTCAAGAAACAACAGATGTTTGAGAAAGGGAACCCTTTGCACTGTTGGTGGGAATGCAAACTGGTGCAGCCACTCTGGAGGTTCCTCAAAACAATAAAAATGCAACTACCCTACAACCCAGCAATTGCACTAGTCGGTATTTATCCAAAGATATAAAAATGCTGATTTTAAGGGGCACATGTACCTCAATGTTTCTAACAGCACTATCAACAACAGCCAAATTATAGAAAAAGCCCAAATGTCCAAAACTGATGAACGAATAAAGAAGATGTGGTATCTATCTATCTATCTATCTATCTATCATCTCTCTGCATATCTATCATCTATCTATCTATATCTATCTATATCTATATCTATATCTATATCTATCTATATCTATCTAATATATATTTATTTCTGTGTATTGATGGACACAGGGTCTACTACTATAATTTTGCTACTGTAAATAGTGCTGCAATAAACATAGAGGTGCATATAGCCTTTCAAATTAGTGTTTTTGTATCCTTTGGGTAAATACCAAGGAGTGCAATCACTGGATCATATGGTAATTTAATTTTTATTTTTAAAAATTATTAATGATTATTCATTTTTGAGAGAGAGAGAAAGAGGAGAGAGAATGAGCAGGGGAGGGGTAGAGAGAGAGGGACACAGAATCCAAAGCAGGCTCCAGGATCTCGGCTGTCAGCACACAGCCTGAGACAGGGCTTAAACTCATGGACTGTGAAATCATGGCCTGAGCTGAAGTAGGATGCTTACCTGACTGAGCCACCCAGGCACCCCTCTTTTAAATGTTTTGAGGAAGCTCCCTACTGTTTTCCATAGTGGCTGCAACAGTTTACATCTCACCTATAATCCAAGAGGATTCCTTTTATTCCCCATCCTCACCAACACTTGTTGTTTCTTGTGTTTTTCATTCTAGCGATTCCCACAGCATTGCGGTGATAACTCATTATAGTTTTGAGTTGAATTTCCCTGATGTTAAGTCATCATAAGCATCTTTTCATGTGTTTGTTGGCCATCAGTATGTCTTCATTGGAGAAGTGTCTATGTGTTCTGCCCATTTTTAAATTGAATTACTTTATGTTGAGTTACCTAAGTTTTTATGTATTTTAGATACTAATTATTTATCAGCATTTAAATTGCAAAAATATTATCCTATTCAGTCAGTTGCATTTTAGATCTGTTGATTGTTTCCTTCATTGTGCAGAACCTTTTTACTTTGATGTAGTCCCAATAGTTTATTTTTGCTTTTGTTTCCCTTGCTACAGGAGACATCTAGAAAAATATTGCTATAGTTAATGTCAGAAAAATTGCTGCCTGTGTTCTCTTCTAGGATTTTTATTGTTTCAGTCAGGTCTCACCTTTTGGTCCTTAATCCATTTTGAGTTTATTTTTGTGTATGGTGTAATAAAGTGGAACAGTTTCTTTTTTTTTTTTTTTTTTTTTGCATGTAGCTGTCCTGTTTTCCCAACAACATTTGTTGAAGAGACTGTCTTTTTCTCATTGCATGTCTCCCTTCTCAAAGATTAATTGACCATATAATTTTGGGTTTACATCTGGGTACTCTATTCTATTGATCAATGTGTCAATTTTTGTGCCAATGCCATACTGTCTTGATCACTATAGCTTTGTAGTATAACTTTAGTTCTGGGATTGTGGTATCTCCAGCTTTGTTTTTCATTTTCAAGGTTGTTTTGGCTGTTCGGGTCTTTTCTGATAGGGATTGCATTAAACCTTTAGATTTTTTTAGGTACTATGGACATTTTAACAATAGTTGCTCCTCCAAACTATGGGCATGGAATATCTTTTCATTAGTATTGTCTTACATTTCCTTCATCATTGTTCTATAGTTTTCAGAGTACAGGTCTTTCACTCCTTGGTTAAGTTTATTCCTAGGTATTTTAATTATTTTTAGTGTAATTTGTAAATAAGATTGTTTTCTTGATTTTTATTTCTGCAACAGGTGCAGCAGGTTTCTGTATACTGATTTTATATCCTCTGGCCTTACTGAATTCATTAATCAGTTCTGGTAGTTTTTTGGTGGAGTATTTAGGGCTTTCTATACATAGCATCATGTCATGTACAAATAATGAAGGATTTACTTCCTCCTTACTAGTTTGGATGACTTGTATTCTTTTTCTTCTCTGTGGCTAAGACTTCCAGTATTATGTTGAGAGTATGGTGAGAGTGGAAATCCTTTTCTCGTTCCTGATCTTAGGAGAAAAGCTTTTGTTTTTCCACCACTGGGTATTTTGTTAGCTGTGGGTTTTCATATATGGCCTTTGTTATGTTGAGGTAAATTCCTTCTATGTTGAGTATGTTGAGGGTTTTTATCACGAATGAACATAGTACTTTGTCAATTGCTTTTTCTGTACCAATTGAAATGGTCACATGGTTTATATTGTGTCCTTCTCTATTGTGATAGTCTTTGTTTTAAAGTCTATTTTGATAAATATTGCTACCCAAGGTTTCTTTTCACATTCGTGTACATGATAAATGCTTCTCTATACTTTCATTTTCAATCTTATTGTGTGTTTAGATATGAAATGAATTTCTTATAGGCAGTCTATAGATGAATCTTATTTTTCATCCATGCAGTCACCCTATCTCTTTTGTTGGAACATTATTCTTTTACATTCAAAGAAATTATATTTTGTTGGAGCATTATTCTTTTTACCTTCAGAGTAATTATTGATAGGTATATACTTATTGTTATTTTGTTACTCATGTTATGGTTGTTTTGTAGTTCTCTGTTTATTCTCTTAATCTCTTCTCTCATAGTTAGCTGGCATTCTTTAATGATAGACGTGGATTCATTTATCTTTGTTTTTTTTATATATCTATTACTGTTTTTTTGTATTTGTGATGACCATTCAGTTTTTATATAATATTTTCTGTATATAGCATTCTATATTAAGTTGGCATTTGCTTATATTTGAGCCTTTCTTTACTCTCCTCTCCCCATATTTAGGTTCATGATGTCCTACTATACATCATTTTTTTGTGAGTCCCTTGACTAATTTTTAAAGATATACTCATTTTTACTGCTGTTGTGCTTCCTACTTTTCCTACTCCTATTTAGCATCCTTTCTTTCAAAGAATCCCCTTAACATTTACTGTAGGGTTATTTTAGTGGTCCTGAATTCCTATAACTTTTGTTTGCCTGGGAAACTCTATCTCACCTTCTATTATGAATGATAGACTTTCCGGATAGAGTATTCTCAGCTGCATATTTTTTTCCTCTCCACAGCTTAAATATATCATGCCAATCCCTTCTGGCCTACAGAGTTTTTAATGAAAAATCAGCTGATAGCCTTATGGGGTTCCCCTGTATGTAACTGTTTTCTTTGTCTTGCTGCTTTTAAAATTATTTATCACTCCATTTGCCATTTTCATTACTATGTCTCTTGGTGTGGATATCTTTGAGTTGATTTTATGGAGGTCTCTTTGTGCCTCCTGTGTCTGGATTTTTGCTTCTTTTCCAGATTTGGAAAGTGTTCAGCTTTTATTTCTTCAAATAAATTTTCTGTCTCCTCTTCTCCTTCTGGGATCCCTGTGATATAAATATTCTTATGGTTGATGGTGTTGCTGAGTTATCTATGTCTATTTTCATTTTGTATCATTTTTTTTTCACCTGTTCAGTTTCATTCCTTTCCATTATTCTGTTCTCCAGGTCGCTGATCCGCTCTTCTGCTTCTTCTAGTCTACTATTCATTCCATCTAGTGTATTTTTAACTTCATTTATTGAGTTCACTTTTTTTTTTAATGTTTTCTCTCTCTTTTTAAAGGGCTTCACTGAGGTTCTCCTCTCCTTCTCATGTCCCATGAGTATCTTTATGAACATTATTTTAAATTCTTTATCAGGCATATCAATCTCCATTTTATTTACATCTCTTGCTGTGATTTTGTCCTGTTTTTGCATTTGGGACATATTCCTCTGTGTCCTCATTTTTTCTAATTCTCCTTGTTTATTTCTATGCATTAAGAATATCAGCTACATCTCCTGCTCCTGAAAGTAGTGACCTTATGAATAAGAGGTTTTGTAGTGCCCTGTAGTGCAGTGTCCCCTGCTCCCCAGAATCTGGCACTTGAGGGGTGTCTCCAATATATGTTGAATGCACCCTGCTGTTGAGGCTGAAACACTTTTGCCTTCAGCCCAGTCATTTGCAATACATCTCTTAACCTGTTGTGGGCAGCATTTGGTCCCTGTGCTGTTAGTGGGCCAGTTTGGGACTGCCTTGAACTTAAGTTCAGTCAGACCAGGTATTTACCAGACATGCAGTAGCACATAACTTCACTTTGCTTTCCCTGTGTTGTCTCCTGTGAAGCTTTGTTGGTGGGTGGGGCCTGCAGTCAGATCAACTCTCTGCCCCAGCCCACTGCTAAGCCACAGTCTGATTGTTGTGTATGGTTATATTTCCCTCCTTCTGGGGTAGGAGTCAAATTAGTGATGCAAGTTAAGTTGGTGCCTACCCCTTTACAAGATGCTTACACACTGCCAGGCTTGTGGTACTGCTTTGTATGGGCTCTGGCCAAGAGCATATTGGAGGAGGTAGATCTGCAGAAGTGCACAGGGGTGAGTCACAAGGTGTTAAGGATGTTTGCATTGATCTGTGAGCGGGTACTTGTAGCAGAAACTTAGATAGAGGGTGCATGTCTTCAAGGGAGTATGTGGATGTATACTGGGCACACTGTTAGCAAGTGTCAGCACTACATTGGTTCTTGCAGATAGCTGTGTGTTTACTCTGGTGGATGGGGAAGGGAAATGACACCAGCCAGGTCTTTTGTTCCTGGAGAAGACTCCCAAGGATCCTTGCTGCTCTAGTAAGTGTTCTGAGATTAGTAAGCAAATCTCCCTCCTATATACCTAAGACATTTTTCAAACTGCTGGTTCTATGCTGTACCTCCTCTGGGCTGTTTGTTGTACTGTCTTTAAGGGTGGGAACTCAGTTTCTTCTCACCTTTTGTCAGTCCCAGAGCTCAGCCTGCTGATTTTTAAAGTTCCAGATTTTAAGTTCTGCTGATTGTAAGGATTCATGATTTTTGGCCTCTCTGATTTTCAAAGCCAAATGTTACAGACACTTTTCTTTCCCATGTGAGCTCCCCAATGTAATAGTCTGTTTACTCTCCACTCTAAGTGTGTGTGGTGTTTCTGCCTTCTGTGAACAGTTTTATGGGTCTATTTAGCTTCTGATAATGTTTCCACCCTTCTTATCCTCTTCAGGACAGCCTCTTATCTATATTTAGCTGTGGAGAGTTTGTTATGACAGTATTTGGGTCATTTTCTGGGTTATTTACATTCATGCGAATGTTATTTAGTCAGTGACCTTAGGTTTCTCATACTCCATATTTCCCAGATGTCAACATCTCTAAGTTGTTTGAAAAATTGTGGTTATAAAACAAACAAACAAAAAAAGCATGAATCTGCAAGTAGTTTCTCTTTCCTTGTAAAGTATATACCACATGTTTAGGAAAAAAAATAATTAATAAGAAATCATTTACATATTCCTAAATCATCACAACTGATTTTTAATAGGGGGAATATCAGATATTAAACTGATAAGAACAGATACTAAACTTGATATTATCCAAAAGGCTGAGAAGTGATCACAACTAATTTTGGAAAAGCCTTTTGATATTCGAAAGGTTTTTATTGTTATAATCATACAGTCCATCTTGTGGAAAAATAAGTTATTATGGTTCTTAAATGTATTTAACATCAAATGTTTGGTTTGAAACTCTGAATTTGTAGATATTTAGGGAGTCCTAGTAGAAGAGAGGATTTTAGACATTGTAGAATGAGTATTCCCATCCATAGGAAGGAATTTCAATAGGCAAATAATGTGTAAGAGCAAGATGATTATACATTAGACACTACTTGCCTTTGTTTTCTGAACACCCACAGAATACTCAGAAACATCCATCCATCTAGAAAAGTATTTTATTAACATTGGCACAGACTGTCATGATAAACTAAGTAACAAAATAATTGTAAATGGACAAAATTTTTACATGTTTATAACATGTAGGATGAATACTGGTGTTTATAGCAAGAAACTGATCTGAAAGATCATAGAGGAAGCTAAATAACAGGGTAAAATATATGTAATTACTACACTTTGTCATGGACAGTATAATAGATTGGGAAAGGAACTTTTGACTGCAGAAATACTCTGTATGATATGAAGAAACACTTTTATTTATTTATCTATCAGAACTTCAAATATCATTTAGTGGATAGAAAAATAAGTTGAGTCCATATATTTTATGGGCAATCAGGCTGGCTCCTTCTGGCACACAATGAGGGAATAAACATATTAGATATTAGGGTGTGGAATTTAAAAATAGCAAAAGAAAGTCTCAGGCAGAAGTATAGATGTCCCAGGGCCTTGCCATCAGAAGCCCAATTACTAACATGTCTAAGGAAAACCAATCTCTCAAGAAAGCACTTGAATTTGACCAAATTTTAATAACAAAAACATAATTACTATATGTTAGTTCACAGTAGTAAAAAAAATTAACATTGCTGAAATAGTTGAAGTCTGTATGACCAGCATATTCCCTCTCTGTAGGCACTTATATGGAACCTAAGTTACAGTCAGGTTGCTTTGTGAGAATGGAATCAAAACAAGGGACACTAGATAGATTGAATTTTTAATGTTATCAAGCTAAGTCATAATAAAAGTGATCTTACCAATTCTTGACTGTTGGCAGCAATAACCTGACCATATTTTCACACTAGAATAACTGTAAATATGAAAATGTTATATGATTAAAGGCCTTTTATCTCATGGACAATGCTTATATGGACTTTACCAATCTTTGCCTCTGTGATGCTCCTATTCCATTTCAATGTCTTGCCATTCCCCACCACCTTCTGATTTTCCTTAGATTTGATAAAAAAAAAAGAAAAAAAAAACAACTTATAGTCAAGTTCTATTGGCTTTTGTGTTATTGGTCAGTGTTCCAGCAGGAAAGAGTACATTCCAGATACTTCAAATGAAGATAAATTAATGGGTAGAGTCACTCAGAAACTAGGACCAGTTAGAAGTTATTATAACTAATTCTGTACGGATTATAGCAGTTGAATAAATTGGAAATCATGGAGTAGACTGACAGGGTGTGTAATCACAGAAGAGCTTGAATACCACTAGTAACAAAGTGCTGAAGCAAGAAAGGCTTGGGAAAAGAAGGACTCTGATCATTTACTTCTACTGTAACATTTACTGTTGGGGTTTCCCATTTGCTTAGGGCCATGGGAGTTCAGCTGACAAGGGAGTACAGGTAATTCAATCTACAGAAATCACCCTCCCAGGGAATAAAACAAGAAATAGAAGGGGTAAATATAGATATTGTGGTGGTTGTGGAGAGGAGCATAAAAGAAAATAACCAGCTTAAGAGCCATTATACATTTTTCTAGAGACCTTTGTATTAGTACACTCAGGTTTATCTAATAAAGTATCACAGACTGGGTGGCTTATAAATAGTATAAATTTGTTGCTCACAGTTCTGGATGCTGGAGTTCATGGTCGGGTTTTGGTGAGAGCCCTTTTCTAGATTGCAGATTGTTGATTTCTCCCTGTATCTTAACACAGAGGAAGGGGGCAAGGGTGATTTCTCAGGCCTCTTTTATAAGAACACTAACCTCATTCATGAGGACTCCAGGTTAATGGCTTAATAACCTCCAGGTTAATGGCCTAATAACCACTTTCTAATACCATCACCCTGAGGGTTACAATTTCAACATAAGGATTTTAGGGGGATACAAACATTCAGACCATTGCACTTTTTATATTTATACTCTGGCTCACTGTGTTCTGTTTTTATGTACTCTAGAAGGAGAGTATAGTTTATCTCATATCCAATGCCTTGCTCACAGAGTCCTTACTGTAGTCTCCAAAGCACTGAAATCATAGTCTACAGTCTCTAAAGCACTGAAATCATAGTCTAGAAACATTAGACTGGTTCATTACTTGAACCATAGAACTGTTGAACATTGGGAACAGATATAAAAACCAAAGCTAAACTTGCTTATTCTCCAATGTGGGAGAGATTATAGGCATGGAAGAATGAAGATAATAAGGGAAGAGAAGATGGGCATGGTGGTGTGCAGTAGACTCTAAGTCTGATGTTCTCTTTTGGCCAGCAAAAGAGCAGGACACAGGATGAAAACTGAGAGATGGCTAATGTCCGGGAAAAGACAAGAGCCCCGAATCAGGGTCCTTGTCCCATATTTATTAGGATCAGAAAGCTTACAAATGTGATAGGCGTGCAAAAAGAGACAAAGAAAGTGGGAACATTAACTTGGGGACGTGAGGGAAAAGGGGATTTTGAATATATACAGTGTTTGGGGTTTGGGTCAATATAAAACAAAATCCTGGTGCCACACAGATGGGCAGATGGTTGTTAAGGGCAGACAGGAGGTTTCATGTCTGTTTATCTTAGCTAGCCTAGGAGATAAGACAGATAGGGGAAATAACCTCAGAGTTAATAAGGCAACTTTTCTTTTGTTAACCATCTCTGCTCTGGGCTGATTCACCTGCAGCACAGCGGTCTATAGCTCAATTCACCTGTTTACCTAACTTTGATCGTCCCTCCTGTGAAGGCAGCTTTCTGCTATATTACTAAATTTTGGGGGTGCTTCTGCCCTGAATGCCTAATCTTGCTTACCTCATATATCTTTGTATTGGGTGCTTTTGCGATCCTCTCTATCCTGGGACCTTTGCCCCCCTCTCTATTCTCGGGGCTTTGCATCCCCTCTTTATTCTGGGGTGCCTTTGCACCTCCCTATTCTTGGGGTGCTAATCTTGTTTACCCAAACTTGGGTGTGAGCATCCTATGGCTTTGTATTTCCTTATGCCTTGTTAACCCATTGGTGTAAGCCCAGGGAATTTCTAAGCTTATTCCCCACAGTGGTAGGAATACATGTGTGATAGAGATGCATGTGATCCATCAGCCTGAATCATCATTGTATATTAACACACAATTGCTTATTTTAATTATTAATGAATTCTAGTACTACTGTTTCCATACACACCAAGAAATTCTCAGCTAGGAGAGAGAAGAGAGAGAGAGCAACAGCTAGCATTAGTTAGAAAGACTAACTAAAGTCAGTCCCTGGCTGATTTCTAGGGACTATAAAGAGAAAATTTGGTTTGACATTGCTTTTGAATAGTAAGCAATCAAGCAAGTCTACCACTACATATAGCTTAAATATACAATGATTAAGAAAGGGAAGGTTTATGTAAGTAAATGCATGTGGGCAAAGTAGCAGGGAAAAAAAAGCAAAAGCTCTAAACAGAGCTTTTTAAATTGTTTTGGTCAGATCAGGTTTTGCAAATACTTATATTTTATTTGTTTTTATCTTAAAATATAATGTGTGATTTTTACACTTTTACCAAACAAACTTCATTTCTTAAGTAACTTATTTCGTGTACTTTTGACAATTCTATTTGAAAGAAGTAGAAACTGATTTTCTTTTGACCATTGAGGAGAGTGGGTTTCTGCCCCCTTATAATTCCTTGTTTTATATTTTGGAAGGATGATTTACTCAGTCAACTGATACATGAATAATTATCCCACACCTACTATGCATTTAGCACTTAGACCTGAGTTCTAGATGGTGCAGAAACCTATAAAATCCAGTTCTTGCCTCAAGGATCTTATCTGACCTGCAGATAAGACACACACATCTACCACTAGGAGTTATACAAGACAATGTATAATTAAGTACCACAATGTTTAATAGACAATTGCAAGTGTTGGAGCACAGCAAGGGCTGGAATACTTAGAAACAGAAGTATGGATGAAGTGGCAATTAACTCAGTTTGTAAAGTGTAAATAAGATTTGCAATTACTTCTTGGCCTTTTGGCTAAGATCAAGTGTGGAATAAGATTTGCACAGGTGAAGAGAATAGGAGAGGGATTGCCAATATTCATCACATCTTAGTCATAAATGTTGTAAATATTTACCCAACATGCCTTTTCCCATTTGAGTCTGCTTATGGTGCTCCTACTATCCAGAAATTTAAGTGTTTGTGTATTTAAAGTTTTAAATCCTTTGTTTCATTGTTCTTATACTTAGAAAATCCTCCCATATCTGAAGTTAAATATTAGCTTAAATATTCTTTTGGAATTTTATGTTTATGTTTCAACAATTAATTTTTCATCTATAAGTTTATTTTCATTTTTTGTAAGAGAAGAATATATAACTTTTTATAAGTTGATTTCCTATAATAGCATTTTGTTGGTACTGGTTCATAACTTCTTGTTTGTTACATATCCTCTCTTTACATGTTAAATACCAACGTATGCTAGGTTTTATTTCAAAGTTAGACTGATTTTACCATTAATCTTATTTTAGTTTTTTGTACTAGTATATTGTAAATTATTTTACATTTATAATATATCTTAACATTTTGACTTTTTTTTCAGATATCCATTTGCTGTTTTGATCATTCCTCAGATGCCCTTGAAATCTTTTTTGTCAATAAACAAAATTCTTATCGTGATATTTTTTGGATTTTTTTAATGACTACTTTTCACTACTATTGTCTTTATGACTTTCAAGTTTTGTCATATCTTCCTACGAATACTGTAGCCAAGGTGGATTTTTGTCATTTCCTTGCTTTTCCACTTTAATGCATTTACTCATTATTTTTTTTTCATTTTTACCTACTGAAATTCTACTCATTGTTCAAGGTTCATTTCAACATTACTTTCTGATCTTTGATGAATCCTTTTCCTGATAAACTTATATTACTGTGTTTATTCTACCTACATAATTGATCGTCTTTTGCATTATTTTACCATTGACTATAAGTTCTTCATGAGCAGAGGCAATAGGAAGTTAATTTCTATATCCAAAACAACAACTAGCATAATACCTAGGACACCCACCTTTCAAATAAAAAGTCTTGGGACTTTTTAGATGCCAACACAGTGGGTGCAGATTTTTGCTAGTGTTAATGACAACTATGGCATCACTATTGCATATTCTAATAGAAAGCATGGAAACAGATGTTCTTAGGAGTAAGTATTTAGAAAGCACAGAAGTAGATGTTCTTAGGAGTAAGTATGTAAAATGTCAGTGGGTATGGATGTTGCTGATATTGTTGGGGAGAAAAAAGTTTTTCTTTACTCTTCAGGGTTATTCTAGTTAGTCTAAGAATCAAATTGACAAGAGACAGATAAATAGAAAATCAAAGTTTAATAACATGTATACCTCCTGTATGCATAGAAGAGACTCAGGAAAACTGATAAACTTACTAAAATGGCCAGAACCATCACCTCAAAATCCATCTCCAGCTAAAGACAAAAGAAGATGTTGGGGATGAAAAGTCAGTTATGGGAAATTAACAGGAAAAGTACAATAAACAAGGGTAAGGTTATGAAGATTTAAATCCTTGCCTTATCCATTGATAAGAGTTTCTAGAGATTTAGAGTCATTCTCCTCTTATACCATATAAACAGAGACATCATTACTGATGGAGATTTCCCAGTATTTGTAAATGTCTCTTACAAAAGGGTAACTTCTACTTGGTTTTCAGAGATTTTCTTCTGTCTGCATTTTCTTAAAAAATAAACAGCTTAGAATATATTAAAAAGGAATATCTTAGAGTGGCAAATTTTGTTCCCCTATAACATGGAAAAGTCTATCTTCAGAGGACTGTTTCCTTGCAGAATGATAATAATTCTATTATTTTATAAGTACTTTTTTTGAATCACCCATTTTATAAAACTGTTTTAAAAATTATCCTCAAGTTCTATAAGGAATTAAAAATGAAGATGCTGTTTTTTTCTGATATGGTATTACTTCCAAGCATGACTCTCAGTTCATTACTTAAACTCTAGTAGGTATTCTCTATCTCAGGATCTATTTCCAAATTATAACAGGTAATATACATTTTAATTGGATCCCTGTTATTGATCTAAAAACTACAAATGAAATAATTACTTAGCTTTCTGTCTTCAATATTTTATCCATTTTTAATGAATCAATTCTACTTTCATGTTTAATAAGTTAAGTACTTATCAACACTTATGAATATAAAAATAAATTCTAATGATGTAATAAAGTACATTACATAAAATGGTGAAAAAAATATAACTGGTGGTTAATTAGGAGATAATGCCTGCAGTAATGAATAGTGTCCTTTGGTACAAATATTAAGGTGAAGAAAAGTCATTGTTTTGAAAGTAGGAAAATAATTTTAAAAACATTGTATTTATACTGCAACCTGATTTATAGAAATACCACCAGAAAACAGACAAGGAGGATTGTATAGGAGAATGGTTTTTGCATGCCCATCTACTCTCTGCAACAGATGCCTTCCTGTATGTAGGCAAAATTCCCTACTTTGACTTTAGTTTTTTCTTCATTTGTAAAAAGGGGAAAGCATCTCTGCTTTAATTACTTCATATTGTATTAATGATTACAAAATGAACTAAAAGATAAGGAAGAATATTGACAAGTTAAACAATGTTATATAAATGTGAAAGAATGTTTAAAAAGCACACACACAGACACACACAAAAGACATAAGCTACACTGGTATTGTTTTGAGGAAGGACTGTTTTAGTCAATTAGAAATGTGTGCTCCACAACAACTTTTTCAGCTACTCTTCAGTACACGTTCAGAGACACATATATGAGGTAGGGTGAAAGAATTATTTAATTTATCCATTGCTGAAAAAAAATAAACCCACCAAAGACTTGTAAGATACATTTCCTAGGCTACTTCTATGCTTTAAAATCTCTAATTTTAGTTAAAAACAGTATCTTAAAAATTCTAACGGCAGAAGATTTAATTATAGGGGCACCTGGGTTGCTCAGTCGTTGAGCATCCGACTTTGGCTCAGGTCATGATCTCGCGGTTCGTGAGTTTGAGCCCCATGTCGGGCTCTGTGCTGACAGCTCAGAGCCTGGAGCCTGCTTCGGTTTCTGTGTCCCCCTCTCTCTCTGCCCTACCCCTGCTTGTTCTCTGTCTCTCTCTGTCTTTCAAGAATGAATAAACATTAAGAAAATTTAAAAAAGAATATAAAAGTATATACTGTAGAGATATAAGATCTAACCAGTAAAAGAACCAAATCTAGAATAATTTTTTAAAATGTTTATTTATTCTAGAGAGAGAGAGAGAGAGAACGAGTAGGTGAGGGCCAGAGAGAGGGAGACACAGAATCTGAAGAAGGCTCTAGGCTCTGAGCTGTCAGCACACAGCCTGACTTGGGACTCAAACTCATGAACTGTGAGATCATGACCTGAGCTGAAGTCAGACGCTTAACTGACTCATAATTTAAAATGTCATTAAATGAAGGAATTTTCAAAAACATACTTTGTAATGAATCAAAGGCCAGTTCAAGATGATCACGTGGGTTGCTAAGTGTGAGACTTTTGATCTCAGCTCAGGTCATGATCTCATGGTTTGTGTGTGGGAGCTCCACCTTGGGCTCTGCACTGATGGTGCTGTGCCTGCTTAGGATTTTACCTCTCCCTCTTTCTGCCTCTCCCCAGCTCATGCTCTTTTCCTCTCTCAAAATAAAATAAAAAATATATATATATATATATATTTGGTCATTCAGATGACCAAAATATTTCTTGTATATATTTTGTGTTTTTCCTCAGTTCTTGGCTCATAACTCTCCAAACTGTTGGAATTTTCTGAGCATTAAGAGCAATGGGAACATATTTTGTTATATTTGGTCTGCTGTCTTCATTTCCTGAAACTGTTTCAGAGCCATAAATGTAAAGTGGGTATTTTATTATACACAATAAGCTCCTTTCCACCACAACTGGGTTTATATTAATGAAAATGACTTTTGGAAAGCACAAAAGGTTGGGGACTCATTAACATTGCCAGGGGAACCAACAATGAATAGACGTTTGGAACTTTCAGCACAGAAGGGCTAAAAGTTGAATCAATCACCAATGGCCAATGAGTTAATCAGCCATATCTATGTAATAAAGCCTCCATAAAATCCCAGAAGGAAAAGATTTGGAGAGTTTACAGGTTCAGGAACCAGAACACTTTCATGTGCCACTCTGTTGGACTCCAAGCTCCTCCAGGACAGATGTTAGTTTGCTTGAGAACTTGTTCTATATATCTTTTCATCTGGGTGTTGATTTGTATGCTTTAATATTCTTTGCAATAAATTGGCAATCAAGTACGTAAATGGGTTTCCTGAATTCTCTGAGCCATTCTAACAAATTAATCAGACCCCTGTAGGGGGTTGTAGGAACCTCTGATTTAAAGTCAGTCAGAAGTACAGTTAACCATCTGGACTTGTGATTGGCATCTTGATTTGGAAGGGGTTTTTGGAACCTCCAGTCTGCAGCTAGTTGGTCAGAAGTACAAGTAACAACCTGGGCTTGCAAACAGCATCTGAAGTGAAGGGTGGTATTGTGGGACTGAGCTCTCTACCTGTGGAATCTGATACTATCTATGGGTAAATAGTGTCAGAATTGAATTGGATTCTTGGACACCCTATTGAGTGTGCAGAAGCCTCCAGACACATGTTAGAATTAGGTCTAGGAACTCAAAAAATAATAGTCATTTAAAACAACTAAATTTCTGGTATTTATAAGGAGACTAGTTTTGATAGACTAGTCAGTGGTTAATCTGTTGTTTGGCAATCAATTGTATCAACAATGATAATCATCAGTGAGTGAGTATAGATATGGTACTTGGGAATCTATAACCTCTTGTAAGCCAGATACCACAAAATGAGGTTTAATAAAAGTTTTCTGAATGAATAAGTGAGTAAATTAATAAATGCTAGAGACTCTTATCATTTTATTCAGCAATTTTGTTTCTGTCTTCATGTATTACATTTATACTTTCTTACAATAAATACTACACATATAATTTCAAAATACATATGCATGCAGGTATAAAATCTCATGGGGACAGATATATTTTGAAATCCTGAAGTTTTTTTTTAATTTATAACAAGTTATATTGAGTATATACTTATTGGGCAATGGCTCAAGTGAATCTGAAGCAGCACCTCATCCAAATATTTACAGTAAATAAGAAACATAAGGTTTATGGGATATAAACCTCAGTTAACTTCAGGTTTTGCTGAACCAAATAAGTTGGGCACCAAATTTGGGGAATCTCTTTGTTTTTGGAGCATTCTGTATCTTGGAATTATGGATAAGGGATAATAGCTTATAGTAGTTCCTATCAAGGCTAATTGAAATGACAAGTATGATTATGTTGGTTTCCTTCCAGTATGAGAAATTTCATTTTTGTTCTATTATCCATTGTTTTAGCTAAAAGAGAAAGGCATTCAGTTGACATGAGGTCCTTTGGAATATGGAGAGGATTCTTTGGAGTCCTATTAATGGAGCACTTATAGGCTGAGTTACAAGCAACTCTTTTCATGAGAGGAATTCAGAGAATGAGGTGAACACCAACTTTAGAATGCCACAGAGTTGAAAAAAATCATTTTCTACATTTTTGGTTGGAACACACTATGGCTCCATCTGATACCCGAGTCGCGAGGCCTGAATATAGGACATTGACTTGTTTTCACTTCAAATTGTTGTGCAGCTTTAAGGAAGATAGGGAGACAACATTGCCAAAAAGGACATATCATCCACAAGTGGTTTTAACTAGTAGTGCTCATGGACAAAAGGACTGAAATTAACATGAGAAAAAAGACTTTCCCTATATATAGGTATGTGTGTATATTTAGAGGAGAGGCTCCCAGAAATTTCCAGACATACTGGGGAAGGAATTGGTGGGGGTTAGATATCTAATGTAAGGTGGATTAATATAACAAGCTAGTGAGATTTGAGCATTAATGTTATGACCTTTTATGCAATGCAAGTTGGGAAGTCCTGAGGAAATTCTGGTTACACTTATATTTCATAGGATTGTTTATTTAGACTTAAATGCAACTTTTATATCATCATAAACTGAAGTTATTTAAAATTTATAAATATTGAACTGGTATGGTGGGGAGGGGTGGGGTGGTATGAAACCATACTGCTACCTGACTAAACCCATTCATTTGTTTAATCAGTGTAGAAAAAAATTATAGGGGGACCAAAGAAAGTTTTACACCGGACTTACACACACACACACACACACATACACACACATACACACATGCATACACACACAACCAATCAACCAAACAAAAAACACTGTCAGTATGAATTTGGCATTGGGATCAAGAGGGGGCATGGATTCATGCTTATGCAGTGACTATCTAAATGCTAGTTGGGTATTTAAAATTATTGAGGGCTACCTGGGTGGCTCAGTTGGTTAAATGTCCAACTCTTGGTTCGGCTCAGGTCATGATTCCAGGGATTTTTGATCAACCCTTCGTTGGGCTCAAACACTGAGCTTGGAGCCTGGTTAAGATTTTCTCTCTCTCTCCCTCTGCCTGTCTCCCCATGCATATACACTCTCTCTCTAAAATAATAAATAAATAAATAAATAAATAGTTACTCCATTAATATTCATCTTCTTAAAAAATATTTATCCTTGTGAGAATCATCTCTGACCCATTTTTTGTGTCATTTTTACTTCATAATTAAGTGCATTTAAGAGAAAAGAAACATTTTCAGAGGGAAAGATCAAGATCATTTCTATGATATCTTAAATAATACAAATAAATGTCAAAGGGCATTGATTAAAGTCTTTTAAGATAAAAGAATAGAATAATTTGGAATTTTAAATTTAGTATTAAAGCCATACAAAATCACTATGTTCATTTGCACTATTAGTTGAATGTGAATTAATAATGTATATTTATTCCTTGGTAGAGATTTTAATATCAACAATTATAATCTTAAAGATGTTCAATTCAATTAAAGAAACAAATGTGATCATTTTTCCTTTAAACATTGTTGTTATTTTCAAGTTTTAAGTGCATAAGAAATGTTTTAAAATTAGATGAAACCTTTTATATTAAGATAGCATATTAAACAAAAAAAGCATATAAAAGCATTTATATTTAAATTTGGAATAAAAAACCAATGGAAACAAGCTTACAAAAATATATCTGTTTGCAGCCACAAAATGTCAGGAAAATAAATTGCCACAATAAGAATTTATTCAGGAAACAGTGGCATTACCTTTAAAAGTTCAATCATATATGCATTGCATGCAATATTTGTTAAACTCTAGTCTGTCTGCTCTAATTTGTTTTCAATAACTCACTAATATTGTCCTTATCATTTCTCTTCAAAACTCCTTATATTTGGTTTTCATTTTGGTCTACAACATTGTCACTAATAAGGCATCTCATTTGCATAAAAGGAAGAACGGCTAAAAATTTTATTGATTCACTGTTAATCAGAGAGCATTGTAGAGTCATTTAGAAGGTATGTAGTATGGTAACAGATTGGAGTCTGAAAAGAAAGAAATAAAACAAATATAAATATTAGTAAACTCATTTTTCCTGTAGGGGTATTGATTTCATTCATCTCACTTAATAAGATGAATAAGCAAAAATCCAAATCTAAAGGCATCAATTGAACAGGAAACAGGAGTATAGGAGAAGAAGGATGAAATGATGACTGTTACTTTGTTAAAATAAGAAAAAAATGCAATCCTTTGCATAAAGGATTTATCATTTTTTATCTTGTTCTTAAGCTGCCTTAATAAGCATTTGATAAATGTCCATTTAGCTATAAGAAAAAAATCATATTTAAAACACAGGTTCTCTTTCCAATATTTTATCTTAATAGAAAAACTTTATCAGATTCCTGTACAATAGTTTAATAGCTTGGCTTACACTTTCTAACAGTCATAGAGAAACACTAAGAAGTTTCACCATGAGCAATAGCAAATTTATGACAAAATAGCATATCATATATATTTCCCAAGAAACATTAACAATTTGTATAAAATTTTCACTATAGATACTGGTCTCAGTCGATGGCACATTATTGTACCTGCATGTATGCACACATATGCAGACTTGAGATGAAGCTATTCTCAAAGGGATTCCATAATATTAAAATGTAGGTGTTTGTACCTTTCCATTTATCTCCATTGAATACATTGTCTATTCCAGATAGTTGTGTTAGAAGGCATTTGTCTAGCAAACTTGTGTTATATTCAGAATGAAAATAAAAGGAAAAACAAAGATTTACTGAATTTTTTATTGGCCAGTTTGAGAAGATAGAATCTATCTGAAAAAAAAAGAAACATATAAAAGTATATAATAGGGGCACCTGGGTGGCTCAGTCGGTTGAGTGTCTGACTTTGGCTCAGGTCATGATCTTACAGTTCCTGAGTTTGAACCCCAAGTTGGGCTCTGTGCTGACAGCTCGGAGCCTGGAATCTGCTGCTTTGGATTCTGTGTCTTGCTCTCTCTGCTTCTCCCCGGCTCGTACTCTTTCTCTCTCACACACAAAAAATAAATAATAAACATTTTGTTAAAAGTATATTATATGCACAAATTAAAATTCTTCACTGGTATATTACAATTTGTTGCACTAATTGCAATAGTATACATTTATCTTAGTAAATAAGCAGTATTTTGTGTGACTTTACTGAAAAAAAAATAGCATCTGATATGGCCACATCTTTGATAGGTAAGAAGTACTGGGGAGTGAGAAATGAATAATCTATTTGCAAAAGCATCTTTAATAGTGGGGGAAAATGTAATTTGAATGACATTTCAGACTTAATATTAACAATAAATACTCTGTATTTGACTCCTATTCTCTGGCAGGAAGTTTACAACATTAGCTTATGTAATTATTACAACACGCCAGTGAGGTAAGCATTATTATTGTTATTGTTATCTCCAATTTAAATATTATGCTACAGAAGTTCAGAGAGGTGACATGACTTGCACATGGTTACATAGCTGGCAGAATTGGGATTCAGAACCAGATGTTATTCACACAACTTAGCCTGAAAGAAAGCACCTAAGTTCTTTCCTTAACAATGAAATATAATCTTGGGAATTGGAAATACTGCAGGGTGATTTTGTTGATATAACAGGGAGAGATCATGAGGACTGCACTATTTTGAATGTTCCCAAAGTTTAAGGGAAATATAGCAAAAGTGTCAGCCTATATATTTGGAAATGTTTGCCTGAAATGAAGTACAACCAGCAAAAATCCTTGGACTGGTCTTTGCCATATAAGCAAATATATATAACAAGGAAAAATCCATTCTAAGATTGCTGGTCATGATAAAATATTTTGTAAAGGTTTGAAAATATCAAAAAAAATTGTCTTTTTGAGGATATATTGAGATGTTTAGAGATGGTTTTTCATTAAGTTACAGGGTCCCTTTATTTATCTCCAGGGGTGGTGGTGGTGGTGGTTGTTTTTACAGCTGAAGATATTTTGTTTGTGTCATGCAGACATGGCTCTTTGTTAATATAACTCACAAAGAAACAGAACTACTCTTTATTACTGTGTATAATCAGTAAATACAAAAGGCAGTTAATGTTCAAATAGGGTCACATGCATTCCATCTCATTTAATAGAAACATAGTATTGTTTCCTTTGTATTCCTCAGTCCAACCTGCAAACACCAGCTCTGGATATGCATCTCCCATGTTGTAAACAAAATAATTTGCACCAGATAATGTGGATGTTTGACTACTTTATTTAGTCAAATTAGATCTAGTAATAAGCACTGTTGTACAACCCTATTTCATATGGGAAACAATCCATTGAGGCGGGGCGGGGGGAAGCTAAAACATAGGTCTGTCACTCACATATGGATCTCTTGCTAATGTTTTTGATTGAAGAGAGATTTTACTAATTTTGGAAAATTACTTAAACATTTGCTGTAATATAATAAGCGCTTTTAAAATTGGAGTGAGTGGGGTGTCTGGGTGGCTCAGTCGGTTGAGCATTCGGCTGTTGGTTTCGGCTCATGTCATGATCTCATGGTAAGATTGAGCGCTGTGTGGATTCTGTGCTGACAGTGTGGAGCTTGCTTGAGATTCTCTCTCTTCTCCATCTGCTCACAATATCTCTCTCACTCTTCTCTTTCAAAATAAATAAACATTAATAAAATAAAATAAAATTGGAGTGAGAAAGTCTTACAAAAGCAAAATTGAACACCTGCAGATATCCCCTTACCATCACTTCTTAGATAATTTATTTGCTAACTAGTAAAATAGGATACCTCAAAATTCCTAGTTCTCATCCACATAAATCCATTAGGTAAACATGACCAAGTGGCATGATCCAACTTTAATCATGTGCTTATGCCCAAATCTGTTTGTAAAATGTATAATGTGTTCATTATAGCATGTTGGAGCTGGGAAGAACTTTGAAGGTGATCTAATTACAGAGGAAAAAAATGAAGTCCACAGAAGCTAGTTTGTGACAGGGCTGTTGGGGTGGCTCAGTTGGTTAAGCATCCAACTCTTGATTTTTGCTCAGATCATGATCTCATAGTTTATGAGATCAAGCCTCACACCAAACTCTGCACTGAGCATGGAGCCTGCTTCGGATTCTCTCTCTGCCTCTCTCTCTGCCCCTCCCCTACTGACACACACGAGTAATAAATAAACATTTTTAAAGGAGCCAGTTAGTAATAAAAGTAGTAGTAGAACCCAAAGTTTCTCTCTTTTTTATCCATAATGTATTTTATGATGGACTCTTCAATTTTATTTGCAGATATGGGAAGTAGATAATAATCCGTTTTCTTTGTACTAATGTGTTTAAGAAAGGCACTCATAAAAAATGTTTCCTGAAATAATGACTTAAGAGATAACTTACTTACAGTTAAGTATATAAGCTCATTGCTTGGGCTGAGTAAAAGATGGTATGAGGACAATTCATGTTTTATTAAAAACATACTTCCTATTTTAATACCCTTCTGAAGTCCAGAGAGCACTTCTATAAGTCTATTTCATTTAATTTTGTTTCTTAAAAAATCCATAATATAGAAAAATTAATTGAAAGATACATATTTAATGTTTTTAATCTATATAACAAAGGGAATGATCATCAGAAAACAATCTAAAATATATACAGAGTATCATGTCCCTTTTTGGAAGAGATTAAGGACTATCAAAAAAGAGTAACAAAACATTTTCTGATATTAAATGATAATACTAAATGATAATATTCATTTTACTTAACCTGTGTCATTTTGTGCATACTTCACAGTATTATTTTACACTGTCATAACATGCCTCAGGATGCCACTACCAATTGAATGTTTCTTATATAAGACAAGGCATAACTTTATGAATATGAATGATTGATGTAGAAAATGTGCAGCTTAAAGTTTGACATTTGGGGTTTTATAGCACCCTAAATATACACATTTAAGACTTATTCTCTTGTTAAAAATCTGTCTTATTTAGGCTTATCAACATCTTTACTTGAAATACTCTTCTCATCTTCTTTCCCTCCCCTCCCTTTCTATCTTCTTGCATTTTCTTCTGCATATGACAGTGCTTATTTGTTCTCCTCAATCAGCCTTATCTGACTCGGTTTTCCTCTTTCCTTTTCCATTTCCTTATTGAAGATCCTAGATGCCGTGGTGATTAAGGGCTCTGAATTCACAAGATGGCTAAACTAGATAGGCTTATCACAGATTAGCAGGGAAGCCAGCTATATGTTCTTAGTGCCTCTGAAGTTGAAATGGCTTCATAGTTTAGTTGCCTAAATTGTCCTTTGAAACAGAGGCCTTTAATTTTTCTTCAACTAAATACAGTATGCCTTTATTGATGTGGCTTATATTTATTTGATTCGGGTTTCTGACAGAGAAACCCCCACGGATTTTTGGATTCAAAGGAGGAAAGGAATTGGGGAGATAGAAATGACTGAGATTAAAAAAAGAGTTGGCATATACACAAAATAGAACCTCTTAATCAACCAAAAAGATTCCCTTGAAACAGTTAGTTGATAGATTAGTAAATAGAGGTGAGAGAAATTTCAATTTAGACATGTATCTTTGATGGTTCATGAAAAATAGGCTTAATAATATTACCACTCATTTCAGATCTTGACCTTGTATATAAATGAATCCAAAATTAAAGATTGCTTGGCAAGATCATTAACCATAGTAATAAACTTAAATAATATTTCAGTAGGTATCTTAATCTAAATCCTTAGTACCCAGGAAATGCTGAAGCACTTTACCAACCAACCCTTGGACATTCTCAGACAGGGCTTTTCTCTGTTAAAGAAAGACAGCACTCTACTTTTGTTTCAACATCCAAGTAAAGATAATATCTATTAACACAGGAAATATTCCTGGCAGATTTATATTTACAAAGCTTTTATTTCTTTGCTTCATGTAAATAAAATCTATGTTATCAGAAGCTTTTTGTCTTAGACTCTTGTGTTCTTTAGAAAATTGTGCCCTAGTCTATTAAGGTAAATCATAGAGAATTTAGAGGCTAAAGATTTACATTTAAAAATACTCATATTTAGGATTGAACCAACAATGGGTTTGTGGAAAATAATAAGTCGATACCTGATTTATGTTGCATTAAGACTCAGATGACAATACACAAGGAACATAAAGACTAAGATGTCCTTGTTCTTTTTATATATATACAGTGTTGATTTATTATTTATTGATCACACTTTGTGTGTCACTTTGTAGGCAATATTACTAACCTTAATGGGTTTTATGTAGTAGAATTGAACTATTCATATATACAGTAGAGCTGACCTATTCATAAAGATATTTTATGAAAGAAATAAAGATTAATTACATGATAGTTAGATATACATAAGCTTAGCTAAAACTATTTAGACCTCATTTGTCTTCAAATTCCTATGAATTTTATATATCTTCCCACTGTATTGTTACTGACTAGAAATGTAACTCACAAATTGCATTTATACCCCTATATTGCCATAATCAACTCAGCTTTTTACATGTTCCTAATAGTTTGTAATTTTTCTTTGACTACTGATTGCCTTTATTGTGGAAGTGAAGATGAATGGAAACTATATAAGTAAAAAAATAAAGTGAGTGAATATATATCTCTGTAACATTATAGATTCTACAAACATCTAGAATATCTTGCTAATATGTGTCTTTTTTTTTGGTCCTTCAAAAATAATCTTTGGGCTTTTTTCTCTCTTTGTGTTCTCACTTTGGTAGAGATTACATTTATCACACAGCATTATTAATTTCTACATGTCTGCTTCTCCAAATATACTGTGGCATCTAGTTTATTCTCACATTCTGTTGTGGATATTTATCGCTGCATAAAAAAATACTCCAAAAGTTAATTGTCTATAGTGGCTTAAAACAACATTTGTAAATAATAGTAGTAGCAGTAGTAGTAATAGTATATTCTATGGATTTGTGGGTCAGTAATTTGGCAAGATCGTGGTTCAATTCTTCCTGATATGGCACCTGGTGCTAGAGGACCTACTTACAAAATGGCTTCTTCACAAAAGTATCTGTTGTGTTGGTGCTCCTTGACTTCTCTCTCTTTCTTCAAATGGTCTCATTTTTCAGGACTTCTGCATGAGGCTTGGGCTCCTCATAGCATGATAGCCACAGTGTAATCATGCTTCTTATATGGCAGCTAGTTTCCTGCAGAGTAAGTGTTCCCAGAGGCCCAGGCTGAAGTTGGAGGGCTTTCTATGACTGAGCTTCAAAACTCTTAAAAGATCACTTCTTCCCCATTTAATTGGTAAAGGAGTTTTTAAGTTAGCCTCCATTTAAGAGAAGGGGAGGAATGAACACTGCTCCTGAATGAGGGGATGTTATACACATATATAGAAAGGGAAATAATTAATTATGACTGCTACCACACATCTCCAAGGTTTCAAAGGCAAATTGTTGTGTCATATTCATTTTTATTCAGTGCCTTTTATAGTGCTTCATATATCACTGGGTTTAATAAATGGATAAATGATTGGCTATAGTTCTCAGTTCTTTTTTTTAATTTAAATGCTTATTTATCTTTGAGAGAGAGAGAGAAAGAAAGAGAGCACGAGTGGAGGAGAGGAAGAGAAAGAAGGAGACAGAATCCCAAGCAGGTTCCAAGGTCTGAGTTGTCAACACAGAGCCTGACACAGGGCTCAAACTCAGGAACTGCGAGATTATGACCTGAGCCAAAGTTGGATGTTTAACTAATCCACCCAAGCACCCCTATAGTTCTCACTTCTAAGAAGAAGATTCAACAAACCTCCCACATAGATTCACTGCATTTGCAATTGACTGCTATCTGGTATTTCTTTCTGATATTTCAAATTCTACAGGCCCAAAGTGGAGTTCATAAATATAGCTCCTTTTCTAGGCTTCCTTAATATCACCATCCTCTCAGTCATGATGGCTCAACAGCTAAGAATCTTGAGTCCACCATCTTTGTAACCTTCCACATTCAACTTCTGTTGATTCTACTCCTCTTTCATCTGTCCCCTCCTTTTCAGTAATATGGCTACTGCAGTATTTCACTTGATCCTAAGTTTCCTTTTAATTATTATGACAGTCTCCTAATTGTTTTCTTTGCCCTAACCCTGACACAACTAACTTGTGAATACTGCCAATTAAATTATTGTAAAACACGGTTCTGATTATGTCATTCTTCAACTTCATGTTATTGTGGTGTAAAATGTAGCCAGTTACTCATGTTTGTCTGTCTGTTTGTTTGTTTATTTGGTGAAAGTTGTATTTACTGCTCAATTGTAGATGAATGCTGAAATCCTCATGCTTGTTAAAAAGTCACCCTTCTAGAGACCTCAATAGCAAGCTGTAATAACCTTTTTTTAATAGCCAATTTGTTTCTCTCTGTCTCTCTTTCTCTCATACTCTCTCCCTGCTTCTTTCTTGGCCTCCTTCTGTTTCTTTCTGTTTCTCTATCTGTATACTCTGCCTCTTTGTGTCTCTCTCTGTGACTGTGTGTGTGTGTGTGTGTGTGTGTTTAATTTCTTCACTCAATTTTAAGGGAAGGATTGCATAATATGTATTTATATCTCCAAAGCGCAACATAGTGCTTATACATAATAGCTGTATAAAAGTATGTGATAGAATTTTCATAATATTCTCTTATATGCCCTTCTATTTCTGTGGTGTTGGTTGTTATTTCTCCTCTTTAATTTCTGATCTTGAGTCCCCCCTCCCCTCTCTCTTTTTCATGAGTATAGCTAACAGTTTATCAATTTTGTTGTTCTTTTCAAAGAACAAGCTGTTGGTTTCATCAAGCAGTTATTTGATTTAATTTTCTATTTAATTTATTTCTGGTCTAATTTTTATTACTTCCTTCCTTCTACTGCTTTTTGGTTTTGTTTATTCTTTTTTCTTAACTCCTTTAGGTGTAAGATTAGGTTGTTTATTTGAGATTTTTCTTGCTCTTTGAGGTAGGACTGCATTGCTATAAACTGCCTTCCTAGAACAGATATTGTTGCATCTCAAAGAATTTGGACTGTTGTGTTTTTGTGTTCATTTGTATCTATATATTTTTATTTCCTCTGATTTCTTGGCTTACTCATTCATTGATTAGTAGCATGTTATTTAACATCCATGTATTGATGGTCTTTCCAATTTTTTTATGGTTTTCTAGTTTCTTAGCATTGTGGTCAGAAATGATGCATAGAATGAATTCAGTCTTTTTGATTCTTGATACTTATTTAGTGGCCTAATGTGTGATATTTTCTAGAGAATGATACATTTGGACCTGAAAATAATGTGTATTCTGATGTTTTAGGATACAATGCTCTGAATATATCTGTTAAATCCATCTAGTCTAATGTGTCACTCAAAGCCATTGTTTCCTTGTTGATTTTCTGTTTGGATGATCATGAAGAGATGAATAAATTTCTAGAAAAATATAACCTCTCAAATTGAATCAGAAAAAAATAGAAAAAATTGAACAGACCAATTGCCAGAAACAAAATCATATCAGTAATCAAAAAACTCCCAATCTCAAGTCCTGGATCAGATAACTCCACAGATGAATTCTATCAAACACGTAAAGTGTTTGATAAAGAAAAGAAAGAAAAGTTAGATAAGTTAAAAAGTTAAAGAAAAGTTAATACCCATTCTTCTCAAAATATGTCAGAAAAAAGAAGAGGAAGGAAAATGTTCAAGTTCATTATATGAGGCCAGCATTACCCTGATGCCAAAACCAAAAATGAATTGAAAAAAGGAACTACAGGCCCTTATCTCTGATGAACATAGATTAGAAAATCTTCAAAAAATATTAGCAAACTGACTCCCACAATGTATTTTAAAAATCGTTCACCACAATCAGTGGGATTTATTCCTGGGATTCAAGCATGGTTCAATATTCACAAATCAATCAATGTGATACAACACATCAATAAGAAAAAAGATTAAAATCATATATTTTTTAAAGGATGCAGAAAAAAGTATTTGACAAAGTACAGCATCCATTCATGATAATAATGTCATCTAAATTGGTAAGAAACAAGTAAAACTTTCATTATTGCAAATGACATGATAATATATACCCTAACAACTCCACCAACAAAAACCTATAAAACTGATGAATGAAATCATTAAGGTCACAGAATACAAAATCATATACAGAAATCAATCAATTGCATTTCTTATACACTAATGATGAAACTACATAAAGATAAATTAAGAGAGCAATCCTATTTACAACTTCACAAAAAATAATAAAATACCTAAGAATAAACTTAATCAATAGGTGAAAGATCTGTATTCTAAAAACTATAAAGTATTACAGAAAAAATTGAAGATGAAGCAAACAAATGAAAATATATTCTATGCTAATGGATTGGAAGAATAAATAGTGTAAAATGTCCATAGTACTTAAAGCAATGTAGAGATTTAATGAAATTTAATTTAATGAAATTCCTACCAAAATACCAAAAGCATTTTTCACAGAATTAGGAAAATCTAAAATTTTTATGGAGCCACAAAAGACCCTGAGTAGGCAAAACAACATTAAAAAGATAAAAGTAAAGCTGGATGCATCACAATTCTTGACTTCAAATAATATTACAAAGCTGTAGTGATCAAGGCAGTATGATACAGTCACAAAAATAGACACATAGATCAATGGAACAGAATAGAAAACCCAGACACTAACCCATAGTTGCATGGTCAATTAATTTTCAACAAAAGAAGCTTGAATAGTAGTGTGAAAAATACAGTCTCTTCAACAAATTGTGTTGGGAAAACTGGGCAGCTACATGCAAAAGAATGAAACTGGACCACTTTCTTATACCATGCACAAAAATAAACTGAAAAATGGAATAAGCACCTAAATGTGAGAGCTGAAACCATACAAATCTTAGAAAAAAACAAGGCAATAATTTCTCTGACATCAGCCATAGCAACATTTTTCTAGATATGTCTCCCTAGGCAAGGGGAATAAAAGCAAAAACAAACTATTGGGACTTACAGTAAAAGGCTTGTGAGCAATGAAGGAAACAACAAAACTAAAAGATAACCTACTGAATGGGAGAAGATATTTGCAAACAAACGTATTAAATAAAGGGTTAGTTTCCAAAACATATGTAAAGAATTGATACAAATCAACACCAAAATAACAAATAATCCATTTAAAATTGGACAGGGAAACATGAACAAACTTTTCTCCAAAGACAACATACATATGGCCAACAGATACATGAAAAGATGCTCAATGTCACTCATCATCAGGGAAATAGAAATCAAAACTACAATAAAATATCACCTCATATCTTTCAGAATGGCAAAAATCAACAATGCAAGAAACAACAAGTATTGGTGAGGATGTGGAGAAAAAGGAATCCTCCTGCACTGTTGGTGGGAATACAAACGGGTGCAATTACTGTGGAAAACAATATGGAAGATTCTTTAAAAAGTTAGTTATAAATACCCTATGATCCAGTAATCACTGGGTATTTATGCAAAGCATAGAAAAACACTAATTCAAAAGAATATATGCACCCATCTGTTTATTGTAGCATTATTTACAATAGCCAAATTATGTAAGCATCCCAACTGTCCATCCATAGATGAATAGATGAAGAAATGTTATGTATAATTACAGTGGAATATTAATCATGAAAAAGAATTAAATTTTGCCATTTGCAACAACATCAATGAATGTAGAGAGTATAATGCTAAGTGCAATAAGTCTTCCACAGAAAGATGAATACTATATGATTTAACTCATATGTGGAATTAAAAAAAATGAAATGAACCAAGAAAAAAGAGATGAACCCCAAACCTGACTCCTAACTATAGAGAACAAACTGATGGTTATCAGAAAGGAGGTGGGTCGGGGGATGTGTTAAATATATGGTGGGGATTAAGGAGTACACTTGTGATGAGCACTGGGTGATGTATGGAATTGTTGAATCACTATATTATACACCTGAAACTAATGTAATACTGTATGTTAATTATACTGGAAGTAAAATTTAAAAACTTAATACAAATCATGTGATTGAATAATGAGAAAATTGAATGGTGGTGTATTATCACATTTGCCTGGATAAATCATGTATAATGGATAGCCATTAAAGAAAAGGGAATTAGCAGAGACATGCTTTTGAAAAAGTCCACAATGCTTTTTCAGTGGCACAATTTCATTGTCTTTGTCCTAGCTTCTCTCAGGTCTCTTACTAGTGTGTACCAATTGATGGGCTTCTGGGGATATCCATAAACACATTAAACAGTATTTAAAAGTGTGTGTGTGTGTGTGTGTGTGTGTGTGACCATGAAAAAAATGGTTAAAAGGGATTACACTGGTCTTCACAGGGAGGGTCTCACTCTGCTGGGACTGATTGAGGTTTGTCTGAGAACAGCAGTTGCACCACAGTGCAGAGACATGGGACTTGGAGCAAGCAGACTAGGCAGCCAGTATCAGGCTGAGGTGTCCTTTGCATGTGGCTCTATGCCTATGATGAGTGGCAGGGAAGAGAAGTAGTGCCCACTGGCTCTTTCTTCCCCAGAGACATATCTCTGTGAATGCCACCTCGCACAAATGTGCTCTGAGAAGACCTAAAAATCACCCACTGTGTGCCTTAGCTGTTCCTCAGATCCCATCATCTTCCCCTGGGTTTTTTGCCTGTCTTCTCTCTAGAAGTATCGCAGCGCCTTCATGGCTCCATCTCAGCCAAGCCCACAGGCCTTTAAAATTCCAGTCAAGCCCTGTTGGTTGCAACACTTCATGAAAACCAGTCCCTCTTGATTTCCCAGCCAACGGCTTTGTGGAAGTGTTCTCTTTGTGCTTTCCCTTGTGTGTTTCTCTCTCTGTCTCTCTCTCTCTTTGTCTCTCTCTCTCTCTCTCTCTCTCTCTCTCTCTCTCTCTCTCTCTCCCTCTCACCTTTCTCTGTGACCTGGGCTCCATCTCCTGCACAGCATCACTATCTCACCCAAACCACATTTCTGTTATTCCTACCTTCTTCAATGTGTCCTCTTCTCTTTCTGTAGTTGTGTGGTTTGTTCTGTCAGTCCTTAGGTCAATTTCTTGGGTATTCAGAATGATTTGATAGTTATCTAATTGTGTTTGAGTTACCAGAGGAGCCTAAAATCCTCCTACTATGCCTTCATCTTAGCTCCGTCCTTCCTTGATGTGGCCTAGGAGTTTTTTCTCTTTTATGGCTGAAAAATATTCCATTTCATAAACATACCACATTTTTTCAGCCATTCATTCATTGATAGACTTTTAGGTTTTTTTTTCCATATCTTGGCTACTATAAATAACGTTGCAATGAACATGGGAGTACAGATATCTTTTTGAATTAGTGTATTATTATCATTATTGTATTAATAGTATATCACCATTGTTATGTGGAAAAGGCATGGCCTAAAGAATGCATCATTATTAGTGGAGATATGTAATATCTGGTATCATGTTGTATATAGGTAGATTTGATTTGAATTCCAGTTTTATCATATACTAGTTATGACTTTTTATCTCTCAGTCTGTTAATCTAAAAAATTGGGACAATAATACCAATCTTAGAATGTTTTATGGAAAACAAATTAGATAATGTGTATAAACCACTTACCAGAGCTACAAAACAAGTATAGTTTTAATAAGTGTTAGTTCTCACTCTGGCTAGTTTGAAATGTATTTTGGAGGCCTGCTTCACCAATTATTAGTTAAAGGAAAGTTATTTAATTATTCCATGCCTCAGGCCTTCATCCAGAAAATGTAGGGATTGAATAAGAAAATAGATATAATCGCCTTAGAATAGTGCCTTGCACATAGCAAATACTCAATAAATGTTAGGTATTTCTATTAGTGTTACAGAAGTTAAGACTGGAATTTGCATGTTTTTTCTACCTTCTTTTTTTAATTTTTTTAACATTTATTTTTGAGACAGAGACAGAGCATGAACAGGGGAGGGTCAGAGAGAGAGGGAGACACAGAATCTGAAACAGGCTCCAGGCTCTGATCTGTCAGCCCAGAGCCCGATGCGGGGCTCGAACTCACAGACTGCGAGATCATGACCTGAGCCGAAGCTGGACGCCGAACCGTCTGAGCCACCCAGGCGCCCCTGTCTACCTTCTTTTTTATGCAATTTTTGAAAATTAACATAAAGATAAAAATTTCTTATATTTATATCACTGTTTTATAAAGATTTTGTCACAGCAAGGAATGGCTACAGATAATGAAGAATACCACTTCTATATGCATGTTTTTGACTTTTAGCAGAAATAGAAATTTAATTTTTATTTGCTGTTCTCTTTGGTACTTAAATCTGAAATCTTATATGTTTTCATCTAATGTTGAATTGTATTTACTCATCTTTGTTAGAATAGACACTTAAGAAGAAATGCCTGATGGAAATAGGAAAATATAAGTGAAGAAAAAACAAAAATTTCAAGACTTGCTATAATCCTATGAAAGCCCCCTAGACTTTTTGAGGTCATTATTATTACTTTTAAAATTAGGCAACTTCTTTACCCATGCTACTTTGCTAAATGACATATTGGACAAAGGGCTAGTATCCAAAATCTATAAAGAACTCACCAAACTCCACACCTGAAAAACAAATAATCCAGTGAAGAAATGGGCAGAAAACACGAATAGACACTTCTCTAAAGAAGACATCCAGATGGCCAACAGGTACATGAGAAGATGTTCAACATCACTCCTCATTAGGGAAATACAAATCAAAACCACAATCAGATACCACCTCACGCCAGTCAGAGTGGCTAAAATGAACAAATCAGGAGACTATAGATGCTGATGAGGATGTAGAGAAACAGGAACCCTCTTGCACTGTTGGTGGGAATGCAAACTGGTGCAGCCGCTCTGCAAAACAGTGTGGAGGTTCCTCAAAAAATTAAGAATATATCTACCCTATAACCCAGCCATAGCACTGCTAGGAATTTACCCAAGGGATACAGGAGTGCTGATGCATAGGGGGACTTGTACCCCAATGTTTATAGCAGCACTCTCAACAATAGCCAAATTATGGAAAGAGCCTAAATGTCCATCAACTGATGAATGGATAAAGAAATTGTGGTTTATATACACAATAGAATACTACGTGGCAATGAGAAAGAATGAAATCTGACCTTTTGTAGCAACGTGGATGGAACTGGAGAGTGTTATATTAAGTGAAATAAGTCATACAGAGAAAGACAGATACCATATGGTTTCACTCTTATGTGGATCCTGAGAAACTTACCAGAAGACCATGTGGAGGGGAAGGAAAAAAAAAAGGGAGGGAGTCAAAGCATAAGAGACTCCTAAAAACTGAGAACAAACTGAGCGTTAATGGGGGGTGGGCGATGGGTATTGAGGAGGGCACCTGTTGGGATGAGCACTAGGTGTTGTATGGAAACCAATTTGACAATAAATTTCATATAAAAAATAATCAATGTTTGGAAACATAAAAAGAAGACAAAGAGCCATTTTGCTTTGCTAAATTTCAAAGAGTCATTTTGCTTTGTACAAGCCTTTTTTTCTAAGTATATATATTTAAGGTGTAAAATAATGATATTTTGATATTTTATAAATATACATTGTGAAGTCATTACTAGAGTAAACTAATATTCATCTCCTCACGTAGTTATTGTGTGTGTGTGTGTGTGTGTGTGTGTGTGGTGAGAAAAAGTAAAGTCTCTTTTAGAAATTTCTCAGCTTTGTTTTGAGGCTTCCTTGATGATTGCAAGGTTTCATTGTGGTGATTGTTCCTATCCATGTTACTGTCCATTTTTAGTCTTCTGGATATTCACAGAACAATATTTACTGAAGCCAACTGATATAAGAAGATGCATTACCATGGTAATGATGCAAAGTTCTTTTTTAATTTTTATAATAAGATACATTGAGTTTTCTTTGTATTTAATTATGAATATATCAGAATGGCATTTTATCCTAAACAAATCGAAATTATATATTTATTTCTGATTACTTTTCCTCACCTACAAGTTCCTGTATATCTGACGCATGCCACTCTTCTCATACTTATCTCCTTACTCTGGCATTAGATAGAACCTCTTTGGCTATCCTTCTGTGTCTCCAGTGCACTGAGCTCCTTTACCCCTTAGGACCTTTGTAAATGCTGTTCCCTCTACCTGCAACACCTTTTTCCTCTTTAATACCTTATCTTCCATTTTTTATTCAACTTAAATGCCACTTTTTGGGGGGAGGTCTTCCTTGAACTTGCAGAATAGAGAAAACTTCCCCATTATCCGCTCTCCCAGATTCTTTTATTTTCCCTCATAGAAATAATTAAAATAGTAACATTTTCCTATTTGTAAAAATCACAGTCTAATGTCTTTCTCCCTCATTAGAGTAAAATTTGGGCAGGCAGAGGCTCTCATTGTCTTGTTCTGTTATGCCCAGAATTCGTGATCCCCAAAGACCTCCAGGGAGCCAAGTCCGATGTAAAAGCAAAAGAGCCTTTATTCGAGCTAGCTCAAGCTCAATCCCCTACCTGCACCGACACAGCGGTGAGATACCAGGGAGAGAGAGTGAGTTTCAAAAGGACAAAAGTTTTATTGGGACCTAGGGGCAGTTGGTGAGGTAATGGCTGTGGCCTCAGCCGATTGGCTGGGGAAGGGTCCGAGTCCTGTTAGGCAGGTGAGTGGGGGGGGGGCGGTTACTCAAGGGGAGGAAGTGTGGTCAAGGTGAAGGACACAGAACAAGATGGAGTCAGCTGGCGTAGGCCTGCCCTTTCAGTTCATGATTCTATCTCTGGCATCTACCAGATGGCCTGCCACTGTGTGAGTTTTCAATAACAATTTGTTGACTGAAGGAATGAAGCCTTGAAAGAAATGAAATTTACTCCACTGTTCTTCGGTTTATACTCAGGACATCTGCTGTTTTCAAAAGTGCTAATATAATTTACATTAAGGGTACTGCCTTAATGAGAGACTTTCTGTCATTTTCTGTGCTTATATGGAAAAACCCTAATATCATGATCCCCATGATCCTCGGCTCCCTGGCGGTCTTTGGGGATCATTCATATGATGTGGGCATATGTTGAGCAAGTATAAAGTTTGAATATTATATTTTATAACAAAACCAACTTTTAAGGTGAATAAATTATTTAAGATACTTTGTTTCCATTCAGCTCAAGCACAAATATCACCTAGTGTAATTCATTCTGAATGTATTAATTAAATTTTCAACAACAGAAAGTGGGAGACACCTGATTTTTTTTTAAATACATTAAAGCACATAACTTATTGCTGTGTATTCCTCCATCATGGCTTCAGAATTCTTATTAATCCATTGAAAACTCCTGCCAGTCCTAAGGTATTATCAGGTAGTAGGAAAACTTTAAGAAGTGGTAGGGTGATAGGGTACAAAAAAATAAAAGAATAGGTTTTGGATTCAGATACTAGTTCAAAACACAAATCTTCCATTACTTGCTGTGTGACTGGGAAATTTACTCAACTTCTCTATACCTTAGTTTTTACATTGTAAAATGTGTTTACTAAAACTTGCCTTTGTTTCTCACTGTCAAAGTATGAGATTATACAAAATATTAAAGACCCTAACATTTTGTGGGGGGGAGGGTCAAAATTTTTGAACCTCTTCTAGCCTCCACTTTTTTTCCAGAACTGTTTTTATTCTTTAAAAAAAAATATTGTTATTTCAGTGAGACCTGAGTGGGAAGTGAGTTAGAAGGACATAACTTATTTGGCTCTCTTTACCTGGAAGATCTTTGAGCTGCACTTTTTAAAAAGAAATTTTATTTAAATTAAAGTTACTTAACATACAGTGTAGTCTTGATTTCAATAGAAGAACCCAGTGATTCATCTCTTACATATGACACCCAGGTAAAGAGCCTAGCATTTTATATAATAGCTAGTAGCTTTGATTACAATTGAGGAAAATTAGAGGAAAGAACAAAAAGATAAGAGAGATTTAACAAAAATAAATGATAAAAGCAAAAGGTGCATTTGGTTTGCAGCAGGACTAGCTTGAGGAGGTAAGCACTTACTGAAATGGGAGAAGACACAACAGGTAAGCTATATAACAAGTTAAACTGAGTAAGGTTATTCTAGAGTAAGTGTATAAAAAACATTCATATGGGCTGACTTGTATTCACCTTCAAAATTCATATTTTGAATGTTTAATTCCTAGCACCGTAGAATGTGACTGTATTTGGAGATCGGGCTTTTAATGAGGAACTTAAGGTAAAGCTATGTCATATGGATGGGCCGTAACACACCATGACTGGTGTTTTATAAAAATAAATAAATAAGCAAATAAATAAAATAAAATAAAATAAAATAAAATAAAATAAAATAAAATAATGGAGATTAGGATACAAACAACACAGACAGATAAATGGCCATGTGAAGACACAGGGAGAATATGGTCATCTATAAGCTAAGGAGAAAGGCCTCAGAATTAAACCGACCCTACTTGCACCTTGACCTTGGACTTCCAACCTCCAGACATTTAATGAAATAAATTTCTATCCTTTAAGCTACCCAGTCTATGTTATGTTGTTTTGGCAGCCCTGGAAAACTAATACAACCACAAAGTTTGCTTGATTTATAAAAGGAACCCATGAAAGACAACATATGTGAAAATATCTACTATAGTGTTTAGTTCATAGGAAATTCTCTGTAAATACCTATTGAATCTTTCAATAAACAGAATGTTCTAAAAGGAAAGTTCAATAGGTTGATCATTAGAGGAGCTGACTCTTATTCTTGGTCATGTTGCTAACTAGTCTTAGCACCTGTCCCTGGGCCTTGGGATGTTTAATTATAGAAGAAATAGTTTTAGAATAAATGAATTTTATTTTTCTATAGAATTGAAAAATTTAATTGTTGGAAAATCCCGATTTCCTAAATGTGTTGCCAGCAGAGGTGAAACTTGAAATCTGATCTTCAGATTCCCAGAACAATGTTTTTCTTTCTTGCTATATTTTTTTTTTTTGCAATCATGAAATTTACTTTTGAGACTTAGGGATGTTTCTGCTTGTTTTTTTACATAAAATTTTTCAGTACCAGAAATTTGCCATTATATTTTCTGTGGAAATCTTCTGACTTCGATAAATATGGTGTTGAAGTGTTTGTTGACTGTGCTGCGTTAAAGATTGCTTAAAGAGGGCTAATTTAAATGAAATCAACATGTAAAATAATGAGCTACAAGATAGTCTGTTTTCTGATTAAGAAATTTATCTTTTGTAATTGCATAGCCAAAAGAAGGTGGAGGAGGGGACAGCAATTGCTTCGGCTTGGTCAGAAGCAGCAGTTTATTTTTGAATTCATGTTTTCTTGGTGATAAGGCCTCAAGGTCCAACCTGTGTTCTCCCAAAAGATAAGTTAGTGGCAACTATGGGTTTATCCGAAGAAGGTAATATTAACTTCAGTTCTTCAATTTCATCACATAAAATAGTTTAGAGCTATACAGTAATGTCAAGGTTTTTACTAACACAATTTAAACAAAAATAGTTGTTACCCTCTGTTTTTGGAACAAAAAGTAAACACTATGCAATAAAACACTGAAATTTACCAATTTGACCTTAAACTGGAAATATGGAATAATCTTATGTGTTTTATAACTTCTCTGCATTGTGTGAGTTTGATTTTATCTGAACTGGGGTTCTTTAGAATGACAAAAGTCATTAGACCTCTTGCTTTGATTATATTGCTTTTGAAATTATAATAATAATTGCTAATTTTTATATAACACTAATTATCAAGACAGTGCTGTAAATATTTTATCTGTATGAATTCCTTAAGTCTTTACAACATATCATTTAATTCTTAAAACAGCCATATGAATTAAATGCCATTACCATACCATCTGTTTTACAGAAGAGAAAACTGAAGCACATAGAGGAATGTGACTAGTTCAAAATCACAAAGCTTATTAGTGTCAGCATTAAGATTTCAATTCAGGTAGTCTGACTCTAGATTCCATGCCTCTAATCACTTTGCCAACTAGTTCTCCAAATGCAACACTCCTAAATTACCAGTATTCTACAAGCAGTAGCTTGGTCTCATACAGACCTCTGATTTTACTTCCTCAGGGCTTGATGATAATAAGACAAGGGATACATTCAGATTTATCTTTGAAGAATAAGTTGTGAGATAGAAAATAACATTTGCTTCTGAATAATAACTTTAAAGTAATCCTCTAAAGCTGATATTTGGGCACACAAATGTGAACTGACAATATTTTCAATCAGCCTCACCTCCAGCTGGACTGCTGTAATAATGAACAAATTAGTATCTGAGGCCAGATTCCCTGTAAAAGAAAGCAGAAAATTTGAGATGATGGCTATTTTGACTGCCACACAGACTCTATATCAATTATCAGAGTGTAGCTACCTAATTACTTTTTATTCTTAGAAATAACCTTCACACACATCTTTGAAAATCTGAAGATGGGAAAGTCACATATATCCGTGATTTAGATTGTTGATTTCATTAGGTATAAATATTACTTTCCAAACTGAAACTTTGTTAAATGCATCAAGTTTTGCCAAAAATATCTTTATCACAGGAATATTATGAAAACGTTAATTATTTATTAAGTGTATACATGCTTTAATTAAAATTTTTTTGGCTTAAAACAAAAAAGTTTATTTCTTGCTCAGATTACATATACATCTGCAGTTGGTCTCTGCTCATTGAAGTTACTCAGGGAACCAGATTAAATGGGGCTTCTTCTTCATTTTTTTTTTTCCATTTTTCTTTTTTGTTTTTACTTTTTTAAATTGAGGTATAGTTGACATACAATGTTATATTAATTTCAGGTGCATAACAAATTGATTGAACAATTATATACATTATTTAATGCTTACGATGATAAGTATAGTTACTACCTATTGCCATACAACATTATTATAATATTGTTGGCTATATTCCCTATGAGGTACTTTTTATCTCTGTGACTTATTTATAAATGGAAGGTTGTACCCCTTAATCCCCTTTATCTATTTTGCCTGTTCCCCCTACTCACCTCCCTCTGGCAATTACCAATTTGTTCTCTGTATTTAAGAGTCTGTTTCTAATTTTGCTTCTTTGTTCATTTGTTTTGTTTTTCGGATTACATATGTAAGTGTAATCATATGATATCTGTCTGTTTGAATATTTTACTTAGCATTATACCCTCTAGGTCTATCCATGTTGTCACAAATGGCAAGATTTCATTCTTTAATATGACTCAGTAGTATTCCTGTGTGTGTGCGTGTGTGTGTGTGTGCGTGTGTGTGTACCATGTCGTCTTTATTTATTTTTTTCACTATATGAAATTTATTGTCAAATTGGTTTCCATACAACACCCAGTGCTCATCTCAAAAAGTACCTCCTCAATACCCATCACCCACCCTCCCCTCCCTCCCACCCCCCATCAAACCTCAGTTTGTTTTCAGTTTTTAACAGTCTCCTATGCTATGGCTCTCTCCCACTCTAACCTCTTTTTTTTTTCCTTCCCCTCCCCCACGGGTTTCTGTTAAGTTTCTCAGGATCCACATAAGAGTGAAACCATATGGTATCTGTCTTTCTCTGTATGGCTTATTTCACTTAACATCACACTCCCCAGTTCCATCCAAGATGCTACAAAAGGCCATATTTCATTCTTTCTCATTGCCACGTAGTATTCCATTGTGTTTATAAACCACAATTTCTTTATCCATTCATCAGTTGATGGGCATTTAGGCTCTTTCCATAATTTGGCTATTGTTGAGAGTGCTACTATAAACATTGGGGTACAAGTGCCCCTATGCATCAGTACTCCTGTATCCCTTGGATAAATTCCTAGCAGTGCTATTGCTGGGTCATAGGGTAGGTCTATTTTTAATTTTCTGAGGAACCTCCACACTGCTTTCCAGAGCGGCTGCACCAATTTGCATTCCCACCAACAGTGCAAGAGGGTTCCCGTTTCTCCACATCCTCATCAACATCTATAGTCTCCTGATTTGTTCATTTTGGCCACTCTGACTGGTGTGAGGTGATACCTGAGTGTGGTTTTGATTTGTATTTCCCTGATGAGGAGCGACGTTGAACATCTTTTCATGTGCCTGTTGGCCATCGGATGTCTTCTTTAGGAAAGTGTCTATTCATGTTTTCTGCCCATTTCTTCACTGGGTTATTTGTTTTTCGGGTGTGGAGTTTGGTGAGCTCTTTATAGATTTTGGATACTAGCCCTTTGTCTGATATGTCATTTGCAAATATCTTTTCCCATTCCATTGGTTGCCTTTTAGTTTTGTTGGTGGTTTCCTTGGCTGTGCAGAAGCTTTTTATCTTCATAAGGTCCCAGTAGTTCATTTTTGCTTTTAATTCCCTTGCCTTTGTGGATGTGTTGAGTAAGAGATTGCTACGGCTGAGGTCAGAGAGGTCTTTTCCTGCTTTCTCCTCTAGGGTTTTGATGGTTTCCTGTTTCACATTCAGGTCCTTTATCCATTTTGAGTTTATTTTTGTGAATGGTGTGAGAAAGTGGTCTAGTTTCAACCTTCTGCATGTTGCTGTCCAGTTGTCCCAGCACCATTTGTTAAAGAGGCTGTCTTTTTCCATTGGATGTTCTTTCCTGCTTTGTCAAAGATGAGTTGGCCATACATTTGTGGGTCTAGTTCTGGGGTTTCTATTCTACTCCATTGGTCTATGTGTCTGTTTTTGTGCCAATACCATGCTGTGTTGATGATGACAGCTTTGTAGTAGAGGCTAAAGTCTGGGATTGTGATGCCTCCTGCTTTGGTCTTCTTCTTCAAAATTACTTTGGCTATTTGGGGCCTTTTGTGGTTCCATATGAATTTTAGGATTGCTTGTTCTAGTTTTGAGAAGAATGCTGGTGCATTTTGATTGGGATTGCATTGAATGTGTAGATAGCTTTGGGTAGTATTGACATTTTGACAATATTTATTCTTCCAAACCATGAGCAGGGAATATCTTTCCATTTCTTTATATCTTCTTTAATTACTTTCATAAGATTTCTATAGTTTTCAGCATACAGATCTTTACATCTTTGGTTAGATTTATTCGTAGGTATTTTATGCTTCTTGATGCAATTGTGAATGGGATCAGTTTCTTTATTTGTCTTTTTGTTGCTTCATTGTTAGTGGATAAGAATGCAACTGATTTCTGTACATTGATTTTGTATCCTGCAACTTTGCTGAATTCATGTATCAGTTCTAGCAGACTTTTGGTGGAGACTATCGGATTTTCCATGTATAATATCATGTCATCTGCAAAAAGTGAAAGCTTGAATTCTTCTTTGCCAATTTTGATGCCTTTGATTGCCTTTGTTGTCTGATTGCTGATGCTAGAGCTTCCAACACTATATTAAACAACAGCGGTGAGAGTGGGCATCTCTGTCGTGTTCCTGATCTCAGGGAAAAAGCTCTTAGTTTTTCCCTATTGAGGATGATGTTAGCTGTGGGCTTTTCGTAAATGGCTTTTATGATGTTTAAGTATGTTCCTTCTATCCCGACTTTCTCAAGGGTTTTTATTAAGAAAGGGTGCTGGATTTTGTCAAAGGCCTTTTCTGCATCGATTGACAGGACCATATGGTTCTAATCTTTTCTTTGATTAATATGATGTATCACGTTGATTGATTTGCGAATGTTGAACCAGCCCTGCATCCCTGGAATGAATCCCACTTGATCATCATGAATAATTCTTTTTATATGCTGTTGAATTCTATTTGCTAGTATCTTATTGAGAATTTTTGCATCCATATTCATCAGGGATATTGGCCTGTAGTTCTCTTTTTTTACTGGGTCTCTGTCAGGTTTAAGAATGAAAGTAATATGGCTTCATAGAATGAGTCTGGAAGTTTTCCTTACCTTTCTATTTCTTGGAATAGCTTGAGTAGGATATGTATTTTCTCTGCTTTAAACGTCTGGTAGACCTCCCCTGGGAAGCCATCTGGTCCTGGACTCTTATTTGTTGGGAGAATTTTTGATAACCGACTCAATTTCTTCGCTGGTTATGGGTCTGTTCAAGCTTTCTATTTTCTCCTGATTGAGTTTTGGAAGCGTGTGGATGTTTAGGAATTTGTCCATTTCTCCCGGGTTGTCCAATTTGTTGTCATATAATATTTCATAGTATTCCCTGAAAATTGTTTGTATCTCTGAGGGATTGGTTGTAATAATTCCATTTTCATTCATGATTTTATCTATTTGGGTCATCTCCCTTTTCTTTTTGAGAAGCCTGGCTAGAGGTTTGTCAATTTTGTTTATTTTTTCAAAACACCAACTCTTGGTTTCGTTGATCTTCTCTACAGTTTTTTTTAGATTCCATATTGTTTATTTCTGCTCTGATCTTTATTATTTCTCTTCTTCCGCTGGTTTTGGGGTGCCTTTGCTGTTCTGCTTCTATTTCCTTTAGGTGTGCTGTTAGATTTTGTATTTGGGATTTTTCTTATTTCTTGAGATAGGCCTGGATTGCAATGTATTTTCCTCGCAGGACTGCCTTCGCTGTGTCCCAAAGCGTTAGGACTGTTGTATTTTCATTTTCATTTGTTTCCATATATTTTTAAATTTCTTCTCTAATTGCCTGGTTGACCCAATCATTCTTTAGTAGTGTGTTCTTTAACCTCCATGCTTTTGGAGGTTTTCCAGACTTTTTCCTGTGGTTGATTTCAAGCTTCATAGGTTTGTGGTCTGAAAGTATGCATGGTATAATTTCAATTCCTGTGAACTTATGAAGGGCTGTTTTGTGACTCAGTATATGATCTATCTTGGAGAATGTTCCATGTGCACTCGAGAAGAAAGTATATTCTGTTGCTTTGGGATGCAGAGTTCTAAATATATCTGTCAAGTCCAACTGATCCACTGCATCATTCAGGGCCCTTGTTTCTTTATTGACCGTGTGTCTAGATGATCTATCCATTTCTGTAAGTGGAGTGCTAAAGTCCCCTGCAATTACCACATTCTTCTCAATAAGGTTGCTTATGTTTATGAGTAATTGTTTTATATATTTGGGGGCTCTGGTATTCGGCACATAGACATTTATAATTGTTAGCTCTTCCTGATGGATAGACCCTGTAACCCTTATATAATGTCCTTTTTCATCTCTTGTTACAGCCTTTAATTTAAAGTCTAGTTTGTCTGATATAAGTATGGCTTCTCCAGCTTTCTTTTGGCTTCCAGTCGCATGATAAATAGTTCTCCATCCCCTCACTCTCAATCTAAAGGTGTCCTCAGGTCTAAAATGAGTCTCTTGTAGACAGCAAATAGATGGGTCTTGTTTTTTTATCCATTCTGATACCCTATGTCTTTTGGTTGGCGCATTTAGTCCATTTGCATTCAGTGTTATTATAAAAAGATACGGGTTTAGAGTCATTGTGATGTCTATATGTTTTATGCTTGTAGTGATGTCTCTGGGACTTTGTCTCACAGGGTCCCCCTTAGGATCTCTTGTAGGGCTGGTTTAGTGGTGACAAATTCCTTCAGTTTTTGTTTGTTTGGGAAGACCTTTATCTCTCCTTCTATTCTAAATGACAGACTTGCTGGATAAAGGATTCTCGGCTGCATATTTTTTCTGTTTAGCACACTGAAGATCTCGTGCCAATTCTTTCTGGCCTGCCAAGTTTCAAAAGCGAGATCAGTCACGAGTCTTATAGGTCTCCCTTTATATGTGAGGGCACGTTTATCCCTTGCTGCTCTCAGAATTTTCTCTTTATCCTTGTATTTTGCCAGTTTCACTATGATATGTTGTGCAGAAGATCGATTCAAGTTACGTCTGAAGGGAGTTCTGTGTGCCTCTTGGATTTCCATTCCTTTTGCCTTCCCCAGTTCAGGGAAGTTCTCAGCTATTATTTCTTCAAATACCCCTTCAACACCTTTCCCTCTCTCTTCCCTCTCTGGCATACCAATTATGCGTATATTATTTCTTCTTAGTGTATCACTTAGTTCTCTAATTTTCCCCTCATACTCCTGGATTTTTTTTATCTCTCTTTCTCTCAGCTTCCTCTTTTTCCATAACTTTATCTTCTAGTTCACCTATTCTCTCCTCTGCCTCTTCAATCCGAGCCGTCGTGGTTTCCATTTTGTTTTGCATTTCTTTTAAAGCGTTTTTCAGCTCCTCGTGACTGTTCATTCATCCCTTGATCTCTGTAGCAAGAGATTCTCTGCTATCTCTGTAGCAAGAGATTCTCTGCTGTCTTCTATACCGTTTTCAAGCCCAGCGATTAATTTTATGACTATTATTCTACATTCACTTTCTGTTATATCATTTAAATCCTTTTTGATCAGTTCATTGGCTGTTGTTATTTCCTGGAGATTCTTTTGAGGGGAATTTTTCTGTTTGGTCATTTTGGATAGTCCCTGGAGTGGTGAGGACCTGCAGGGCAATTCCCCTGTGCTGTGGTGTATAACTGGAGTTGGTGGGCGGGGCCGCAGTCAGACCTGATGTCTGCCCCCAGCCCACCGCTGGGGCCACAGTCAGACTGGTGTGTGCCTTCTCTTCCCCTCTCCTAGGGGTGGGATTCACTGTGGGATGGCGTGGCCCATCTGGGCTACTTGCACACTGCCAGGCTTGTGGTGCTGGGGATCTGGCATATTAGCCAGGGTGGGTAGGCAAGGTGCACGGGGGCAGGAGGGGCAGGCTTAGCTCACTTCTCCTTAGGTGATCCACTTCAGGAGGGGCCCTGTGGCAGCGGGAGGGAGTCAGATCCGCTGCTGGAAGTTTGGCTCCGCAGAAGCACAGTGTTGGGTGTTTGCTCGGAGCGAGCAAGTTCCCTGGCAGGAACTGGTTCCCTTTGGGATTTTGGCTGGGGGATGTGTGAGGGAGATGGCGCTGGCGAGCGCCTTTGTTCCCCACCAAGCTGAGCTCTGTCGTCAGGGGGTTCATCAACTCTCCCTCCCTTTGTCCTCCAGCCTTCCCGCTTTCCAAGCTGAGCTGTTAACTTATGACCTCCCAGACCCTAAGTCGCGCTTGCTGTCGGACCACACTCCGTCCGACCCCTCCGTTTTTGCCAGCCAGACTTGGGGGCTCTGCTTGGCCGGCAGGCTGCCCCTCTGCCCCGCCTCCCTCCAGCCAGTCCGTGGAGGGAGCACCGCCTCGCTGCCCTTCCTACCCTCTTCCGTGGGCCTCTCGTCTGGGCTTGCCTCCAGAGACTCCGTTCTGCTAATCCTCTGGTGGTTTTCTGGGTTATTTAGGCAGGTGTAGGTGGAATCTAAGTGATCAGCAGGACGCGCGGTTAGCCCAGCGTCCTCCTATGCAGCCATCTTCCCTCTTACCATGTCGTCTTTATACATTAATCTATTGATGGACACTTGTGTTGCTTCCATATATTGACTATTGCAAATAATGCTACAACAAATAAGGTGAATATACATTTTCAAATTAGTGATATCATTTTCTTTGGATAAATAACCAGTAGTGGAGTTGCTGGATCATATAATATTCCTATTTTTCTCTTTTTGAGGAGACTCCATACTGGCTGCCACAGTGGTTGTGCGAATATACATTCCCACCAACATTGCATGAGGGTTTCTTTTTCTCCACATCATTGCCAACACTTAATTTTACGTAGTTGACATTATTTTTTTTTGTTTTAAACCATCTGATTCAACAATAGAAAAATGCAATTAATCTACAAAATATGTAGATATTTCAAGAAAGTTGGATGATTTTATATATGTGTGTGTATGATATACATATATGATATATAAGCATTAAACAAATATATCTTTCTTTTTAATGCTTGAGAAATCACCAGATTTAGTAACAGGGTATTCTAGTCAATTAAATACTTGTGCTCAGTCAGCTACACTGGAGCAAACATCTGAATTTCTGGAGCAAATCACTATCTAGAGTTTAGATATTTATTTAGCCTCTATGGACTATGCACTGATACATTTTTCTACCTGGTAGGTTCCTGTTTATAAAGATCTTGTCTAGTCAGTCTTTCAATCCCCTCTTATACCCATATTCTTGTCATCTCAAGTACTTTTGTGATGATACCAAGCCAACTGTATATATTGATATGGGGCTAGGAGGCCCAGGCCCACTCCAAACCTGAACCCAAGCTTGACTAAGGCAAAAAACATAAAAAAGGCCCTAGATTAAGACTTAAATTCTTGTTGCCCTCAATAGAATATCTACTATGATCTGGTGTCCACTGTAGTTCCCAATCTTCTGGATCTCCAACAATTGCTATCATCAAGATCGAGCCTCTCAGTCAACTCAATATATGTAATTGGATTTCGGTCTCAGTTTTCCTGCCTAGTATTCAAGTTGTCTTTAGGAATTTACATCTATTATAAGATATAATACATCTGTGTATTACCTAAATTATTGTATTTTGCCCACCCCAATCATGAAAAAGAGATATAATTGCCCATATCCTGAGATTTTGGATGGAATCCTGCCATGGTTTGACCCACCATCCAAAACTAATGCTTGGCACCTTAGCAATATATCACATGAATAGTTACTTGAACCATAATTAAAACCCTCACATTTTTCATTAATAATTAATTGAACCATAATTAAAATTATCTATTCTCTCTATTTATTAGCCCACTCAACTAAACTTTAGGGCAAGATAATTCAGTAATATTAAATTCCCTTGCTCCCCAAATTACTGGCCTTTATGCCATCACCAAGGTCAAACATGTGTAAACCTGGAGCTTATTACCATTATGATATATAAGGTTTTGTTTATCTGGCAAAATATATATAACATAAAACATAATTTTAAGCATTTTTAAGTGTGCGACTCAGTGGCATTAAGTACATTCATATTGTTCTGCAACCCTCACCACTGTCCATCTGCAGAACATTTTCATCATCCCAAATTGAAACTCTGTACCCATTTAACCACTTACTCCCCACTCCTCCTCCCTGAGCCCCTGGTAACCAAAATTTTACTCTTTCTATTAATTTGATTATTCCACTTAGGTCGAATTATATAATATTTTCACTTTTGTGATTGGCTTATTTCACTTAATATAATGTCTTCAAAGTTCAGCCATAGTGCAGTATGTATCAGAATTTCACTCCTTTTTAGGTCTGAATAATAAGTATATGCTCCATTTTGTTTATCCATTCATCTGTATATGGACTTTTGGATTGTTACCACATTTTTTATATTGTGAGTAATGACACTATAAACATGGGTGTGCAAATATCTGTTTAAATTTCTTATTTTAATTCTTTTGGGCATATAACCAGAATTGTAATCATTGGATCACATGATAATTTTATTTAATTTTTTATAGAACTATATACTGTTTTCTACTAAGGCTACACCATTTTACATTAACACCAGCAATGCACAAGTGCTCACTTTCTCCACATCTTCTCTCATACTTGATATTTCTGTTTTGTTTTTAATTTTAAAAAACTTTTTGGTAATAACAATCCTCTGGGGTGAAGTGATATCTTACTGTAGTTTTTATTTGAACTTCCCTAATGATTAATGATATTGAGCATCATCCTGAATACTTATTGTCTATTTTCATATCTTATTTGGAGAAATACTTAGTCAAATCCTTTGCCCAGTTTTGAATTGGATTGGTTTTTTTTGTTTTTTTTGTTTGTTTGTTTGTTTTTCTGGAGTTGTAAGAGTACTTTATATATTCCAGATAGCAATGCCTAATGAGATATATGAATTTGAAATATTTTGACCAATTCTGTGGGTGGCATTTCAGTCTGTTGATAGTGAGCTTTGATGGAAAAAATGTTTTTAATTTTGAGAAATAATTTATATATGTTTTTCTTCTCTTACTTGCGCTTTTAGTATCATACCAAGGAATGATTATCATATCCAATTTCATGAAGCTTTCTTATAATTCTTCCCCCTGAAACCTTATAATTTGGAGTCTAATATTTGGATTTTTTAAAAGTTTGTACTTAAATTCCATTTAGTTAACACAGAATAATATTGGTTTCAGGTATACAATATAGTGATTCAACATTTCTATACAACACTCTGTGTTCATCACAAGTATACATCTTAATCCCCATCACCCATTCAATTCATCATCCACTAACCTCCCCTCTGGTAACCATAATTTTGTTCTCTATAGTTAAGAGCTGGTTTCTTGGTTTGCCCCCCGCCCCGTTTTCTTTCTTAAATTCTGCATGAGTGAAATCATATGGTATTTGTCTTTCTCTGACTGGCATATTTCACTTAGCATAATGCCCTCTAGTTCCAATTGCAATTGACAAGATTTCATTATTTTTTATGGCCAATTTATATTTCATTGTGTGTGTGTATGTGTGTGTGTGTGTACATTTTCTTTATCCATTCATCAGTTGATGAACACTTAGGCTGTTTGTTTAATTTGTCTATTGCAGAAAATGCTGCTATAAATACCAGGATCCATGTACCCCTTGAATTAATATTTTTGTATTTTTTGGGTAAATACCTAGTAGTACAATTGCTGGATTGTATGATTGTAGGGTAATTATGTTTTTATCCTTTTGAAGAATCTCCATACTGTTTTCCAGAGTGACTGTACCAGTTTACATTCCACCAACAGTGCAAGAGGTTTCCCATTCCTCCACATCCTCACCAACACCTGTTGTTTCTTGTGCTGTTGATTTTAGCCATTCTGACAGGTACGAGGTGATATCTCATTAAAGTTTTAATTTGTATTTCACTGATGATAAGTGATGTTGAGCATCTTTTCATGTGTCTGTTAGCCATCTGTATGTCTTTGGAAAAATGTCTATTCATGTTTTCTGCCCAATTTTTTATTGTATTACTTGTGTTTTGTTGGTTGAGGTTTATAAGTTTTTTTATATAGATTATATATAAACCCTTTATAAGATATGTCATTTGCAAATATATTATCCTTTTCCAAAGTTTGTGTTTTAGTTTTGTTGATTGTTTCCTTCACTGTGCAGATAAGCTTTTTTATCTTGAAGTCCAATAGTTTTTTTTTGTTGTTGTTATTTGTTTTGTTTATTTATTTATTTATTTATTTATTTATTTATTTATGCTTTTGTTTCTCTTGCTTTGGTAGCCATATCTAGGAAGAAGTTGCTATGGCCAATGTCAAAGATGGTACTACCTGTGTTCTCTTCAAGGATTTTTATGGTTTATTGTCCCATATTTAGGTCTTTCATCCATTTTGAATTTATTATTTTGTATGTTGTGAAAAATGGTCCAGTTTCATTTTTTTGCATGTTGCTATCCAGTTTTCCCAGCACCATTTGTTGAAAAGACAGTCTTTCTCCTTTTGGATATTCTGTTTTGCTTTGTTGAAGATTAATTGACCATGTAGATGTGGGTTCATTTCTGAGTCCTTGATTCTGTTCCATTGATCTGTATCTATTTTTGTGTCAGTCACTATCACACTGTTTTGATCACTACAACTTTGTAATATAATTTGAAGTCCAGATTTATGATGTCTCCAGCTTTCTTTGCTTTTCAAGTTTGCTTTGACTATTTGGGCTCTTCTGTATTTCAGTAAAAATTTTAGCATTATTTGTTCTATCTCTGAGAAAAATTTCATTGCTTTTTTTTTAAATGGGAATTAAATTCAATATGTAGTATAGACATTTTAAGAATATTTTTCCCTCCAATCCATGAGCATGGAATGTCTTTCTATTTCTTTGTGTTGCCTTCAAATTCTTTCATCAGTATTTTAGAGTGCATGTCTTTCACCTCTTTGGTTAGGTTTATTCCTAGGTATTTTATTGTTGTTAGTGCTGTTGTAATTGGGATTGATTCCTTAATTTATCTTTTTGCTGCTTCACTATTAGTGTGTACATATGCAACATACTTCTGTACCTTGATTTTGTATCCTGCATCTTCACTGAATTCCTTTATGTCTTCTGGAATTTTTTTGATGGAGTCTTTCAGTTTTCTATATAGCATATCATGTCCTCTGTTGACAATGAAAGTTTGACTTCTTCCTTGCTGATTTGGATGCATTTTATGTCTTTGTGTTATCTGATTGATGTGTAAGGTTTTCAAGTACTAGGTTAAATTACTGTAGCAGAAATGGACATCACATTCTTGTTCCTGACTATAGAGAAAAAGCTGTCAGTTTTCTCAATTGAGGGTGACATTGGCTATGGATTTTACATAGATGGCATTTAGTAGGTTGAACTGTATTATCTGTATCCCTACACTGTTGAGGGTTTTCATCATGAATGAATGTTATACTTTGTCAATGCTTTTTCTTCATCTATTGAAATAATCATATTGTTCTGATCCTTTTTCTTATTGTATAGTGTTAATGGATTTACCACTATTGAACCACTCTTGCAACTCAGGAATCAATCCCACTTCCTTGTGGTGAATGATTTTTTAATTCGGTTTGTTAGTATTTTATTGAAATTTTGCATCCACATTCATTACTCCACTGGTCTGGAGTTCTCTTTTTCCAGTGGAGACTTTATCTGGTTTTTGTGTCTAGGTAATGCTGGTCTCCTAGAATGGGTTTGGAAGTTTTCTTCCTTTCCTTTCCTTGGAATAATTTCAGAAAAATAGATATTAATTCTTCTTTGACTGTTTGGTAGGATTCACCTGTGAAGCTGTCTGGCCCAGGACTTTCATTTGCTGAGTTTTTTGATTACTGACTCAATTTATTTGTTTGTTATCAGTCTGCTTCAGTTTTATATTTCTTCCTGTTTCAGTTTTGGTAGTTTATATATTTCTAGGAATTAATCCATGTCTTTCCAATTGCCCAATTTCTTCGCATATAGGTCATGATAATATTTTTAAATAATTCTTTGTAATAAAATTAATATTTAATAATTTTCTGTGGTGTTGGTTGCCATTTCTCCTCCCTCATTTATGATTTTATTTGGGGGGGTACTTTCTCTTTTCTCTTTGATAAGTTTGGTTAATGGTTTATCAATTTTATTAATTTTTTATCCTAAGAACAAGATCCCACTTACATTGGTCTGTTCTATTGGTTTGTGTGTTTGTTTGTTTGTTTGTTTGTTTTTGTTTCTGTATCATTTATGTATGCTCTAATTTTTATTATTTGCTACCTTCTGTTGCTTTTAGATTAATTTGTTGTTCTTTCTCTAGCTCCTTTAGATGTAAAGTTAGATTCTTTTTTTCATTCATCCATTATTTCATTTATTCACTCATTTCTTCAGCAAATTGTTGAGCACTTCTTCATAGAAAAATGAAATAAATAGGACACCATTCCCTTACTTAAGAAATTCGGAATCCATTCAAGGTTCCTTAAATTATGGGATGAAGGGCATAAAAAGTACCAGGTACTACATGAAAACTATTTGGAATGCTTTTCTCTTTTTTCTTAATTCTTGTTTTTTTTTTTCCTTTCTCGTTATTTATTTTTTAAAATCTATATCCAAGTTAGTTAGCATATAGTGCAGCAATGATTTCAGGAGTAGATTCCTAAATGCCCTTTACCCATTTAGCCTACCCCCTGGCCATAACCCCTCCAGTAACTCTCTGTTTGTTTTCCACATTTAAGAGTCTCTTATGTTTTGTTGTCCTTCCTGTATGTGTGTGTGTGTGTGTGTGTGTGTGTGTATACAATTGTTCATAATGCTGCTATAAACACTGGGTGCTTGTGCCCCTTTGAAACAGCTATACTTGTATCCCTTAAATGGCTATTAGTGCAATTGACGGGTTGTAGGGTATTTCCATTTTTAATCTTTTGAGGAACCTCCATATTGTTTTCCAGAGTGCCTACACCAGTTTGCATTCCTACCAGCAGTGCAAAAGAGATACTCTCTCTCCATATCCTCACAAACATCTGTTGTTGCCTGAATTGTTAATGTTAGCCATTCTGACAGGTGTGAGGAGGTATCTCACTGTGGTTTTGACTGATATTTCCATGATGATGAGTGATGTTGAGCATTTTTACATATGTTGGCTTACCATCTGGATGCCTTCTTTGAAGAAGTATCTATTCATGTCTTTTGCCCATTTCTTCACTGCCTTATTTGCTTTTTGGGTGTTTAGTTTGATAAGTTCTTTAGACATTTTGGATACTAACCCTTTATCTGATATGTTGTTTGGAAATATCTTCTTTCATTCCATTGGTTGCCTTTTAGTTTTGCTGATTGTTTCCTTCTCTGTGCAGAAGCTTTTTATTTTGATGAGGTCCCAGTAGTTCATTTTGGCTTTTGTTTCACTGGCCTACAGAGACATGTTGAGTAAGAAGTTGCTGCGGCCAAGATCAAAGGGGATTTTGCCTGCTTTCTCCTCGAGAATTTTGATGGCTTCCTGTCTTATGTTTAGGTCTTTCATCCATTTCGAGTTTATTTTTGTATATGGCACAAGAAAGTGGTCCAGGTTAATTTTTATGCATGTCACTCTCCAGTTTTCCCAGCACCACTTGTTGAAGAGACTATCTTTATTCCATTGGATATCCTTTCCTGCTTTGTCAAAATTAGTTGGCCATATGTTTGTGGGTCCATTTCTGGGTTCTCTATTCTGTTCCATTGATATGAGTGTTGTTGTGCCAGTACCATACTGTCTAGATGATTACAGCTTTGTAATACAGCTTAAAGTCCAGGATTGTGATGCTTCTTGCTTTGGTTTTCTTTTTTAAGATTGCTTTGGCTATTCAGGGTCTTTTCTGTTTCCATACAAATTTTAGGATTATTTGTTCTAGCTCTGTGAAGAATCCTGGTGTTATTTTGATAGGTATTGCATTGAATATGTAGATTGCTTTGGGTAGTATCGACATTTTAACCATATTTGTTTTTCCTATCCAGGAGCATGGAATCTTTTTCCAATTTTTTGTGTCTTCTTCAATTTATTTCATAAGCTTTCTATAGTTTTCAGTGTATAGATTTTTCACCTCTTTGGTTAAATTTATTCCTAGGTATTTTGTTTTTTTGTGCAACTGTAAATGGGGGCAATTCCCTGATTTCTCTTTTTGTTGCTTGATTGTTGGTGTATAGGAATGCAACCAAATTCTGTGTGTTGATTTTATATCCTGCAACTTTGCTGAATTCATGAATCACTTCCAGCAGATTTTTGGTGGAATCTTTTGGGTTTTCCATGTAGAGTATCATGTCATCTGCAAAGAGTGAAAGTTTGACCTCCTCCTGGCCAATTTGGATGCCTTTTATTTCTTTGTGTTTTCTGATTGTAGAAAATAAGACTTTCAATACTATGTTGAATAACAGTGGTGAGAGTGGACATCCCTGTCTTGTTCCTGACCTGAGGGGAAAAGCTCTCAGTTTTTCCCCACGGAAGAGGATATTAGATCTCGAGGTATGCTCTTTCTATCCCTACCTTCTTGAGGGTTTTTATGAAGAAAGGATGCTGTATTTTGTCAAATGCTGTCTCTGCATCTGTTGAGAGGATCATATGGTTCTTGTCCTTTCTTTTCTTGATGTGATGAATCACATTAACTATTTTGTGGATATTGAACCAGCCCTGCATCCCAGTATGCAGGTATAAATACCACTTGGTCATGCATGGTGAATAATTTTTTTAATGTATTGTTGGATCTGGTTGGCTAATATCTTGTTGAGGATTTTTGCATCCATGTTCATCAGGGAAATTGGTCTATAGTTCTCCTTGTTAGCGAGGTCCCTGTCTGGTTTTGAAACGAAGGTAATGCGGCTTCATTAGAAAGAGTTTGGAAGTTTTCCTTCCGTGTTTATTTTTTGGAACAGCTTCAAGAGAATAGGTGTTAACTCTTCCTTAAATGTTTGGAAAGCCATCTGGCCCTGGACTTTTGTCTTTTGGCAGGTGTTATTATTTTTTTTTTTAGTACTCTTAAAAATATAATTCCACTGCGTTGTCCTCCAAAGATTTTTGCTGAGGAATTCACTGATATATTATTAAGTATCACTTGTACATGTGATGAGTCACTTTTCTGCTGCTGCTTACACTATCCTCTATTGCTCTATCTCATGACAGTGTGATTATAATATGTTTCATTGTGGGCCTTTTTGGATTTTTCCTACTTAGAATTCATTACATATATTGAATTTCTATGTCCATTTCTTTCATCAAATTTCCTTTTTTTAAATTTTTTTTCAACGTTTTTTATTTATTTTGGGACAGAGAGAGACAGAGCATGAACGGGGGAGGGGCAGAGAGAGAGGGAGACACAGAATCGGAAACAGGCACCAGGCTCCGAGCCATCAGCCCAGAGCCTGATGCGGGGCTCAAACTCCCGGACCGCGAGATCGTGACCTGGCTGAAGTCAGACGCTTAACCGACTGTGCCACCCAGGCGCCCCATCTTTCATCAAATTTCAAAATGTTTTGGAAATTTTCCAAACAAATTTGGAAAGTTTTTCTCTTTCTTCTCCTTCTGAGATCCTCATAATGCATGTATTGGACAATTTGATAGTGTCTCCTAATTCCAATAAGCTGTTTTCCCTTTTATTTTTTCTGCTCCTCAGCCTCGATGTTTGAAAATGCTCTATCTTTAAGTTTTCTGATTTTTTTGACTGCTCAAATATTCTCATGAATCCTTTTAGTAAAGTTTACAATTCAGTTATTGTGTTTTTCAGCTCCAGAGTTTCCATTTATTTCCTTTTTATAATTTCCATCTTTTGGTTGAAATTACTATTTTGCTCATGTATTGTTTTCCAATAGTACTTTGTTCATGTTTTCTTTTTAGGTCTTTTAGCATAAAGAAGATACTTCTTTAAAGGTCTTTGCTTATTAAGTCCAATGTCTGTGCTTCATCAGAAATAGTATCTGCAGATTTATTTTGTTCCTTTGAATGGGCCATATTTTCCTATTTCTTGGTATATCCTATTTTTTTGTTGTTGAAAATTGGACACTTGAAAAATAGCCACTTTCAATTTATGCAGACTCATTCTGCTAGACGAGTCCTATACATATTAGCTGGGTGTGCTTTGAATATTGTGAACAGCTCCAGAGACAAGCTTAAAGTATTTTCAGGGATTTTCTTAGTATATAACTTGTCTGGGCCTGTGTGTGTTTTTTTTTTTTTTTAGCCCACCCCATCCCCCATATACAGAGCTGCTTTTCAAAGTCTAAATACCCAGACATCTTCAAATCTGTAGTTCCCTTGTTGTTTCTGTGACCAAATCTCAACACTTTACATCTTCTTTCCCAGCCCAAGATTTTAGTTATGGTGCTTTACTCTGCCATAGTTCTGAGTTAGGTAAAACAGAGACCAATTCTTCAGTCAACCTCTAGACAGGTTAGAATATTTAGAACATTACAAATAATGTCTATTTTGCTTCCTCTGGTTTAAGATTAATAGGGAACAATATTTCCACCTCCTGTAGATGAAGAATTTGCCATACCAGGGACAGGATAGGGGAAAGAGAAGTAATAATGCCATAAAGTATTCTACCAACTTGAATGTGGCTTTTTCTTGAATGGACATTTATTTCGTTGCTATAAACTTTTGACTGTGTTTAAGAGTTCTTATGAAGTTATTTTAGGCAGTGTCTAGTTTTTTTTGTAATTTATATATACATATTTATATATATACAAATATATTCTAATAATGTTAATAATGCATATAATGCAAGTATATAATACACATTATGCCTATATATTAATATATAATGTATAATAATATATTCATTTATACATAATACATATTATCTTAATATATAACATCAATAAATTGTTATATAATGTCTATTACATTTGTTTTAATTTATATATGTATATATATATTTTTTTTTTTTTTGAGAGAGAGAGAGACAGAGTGCCAGCTGCGGAGGAGTAGAGAGAGAGGGAGACTCAGAATCAGAAGCAAGCTCCAGACTCCAAGTTGTCAGCATAGAGCCCCATGTGGGGCTCAAACTCATGAACCATGAGGTCATGACCTGAGCCAAAGTCAGATGCTCAACTGACTAAGCCATCCAGGCGCCCCATGTTTTAATTTATATTAATTACAACATTTATATTAATTTAATGTATATTCCTATGATGTATTATAGTATATACTATATAGTATATATATATATACACATGTATTTTACACATTAATTAATATATATTCTTATAACAACATATGTACAATATATACTATACTATATAAATTACTATATTTATATATAAGTAATACATTTTTTTTTCAACGTTTATTTATTTTTGGGACAGAGAGAGACAGAGCATGAACGGGGGAGGGGCAGAGAGAGAGGGAGACACAGAATCGGAAACAGGCTCCAGGCTCTGAGCCATCAGCCCAGAGCCTGACGCGGGGCTCGAACTCACAGACCGCGAGATCGTGACCTGGCTGAAGTCGGACGCTTAACCGACTGCGCCACCCAGGCGCCCCATAAGTAATACATTTTAATATATAACATATATTAATATATAAATATATGTATATATTCTAATATATCCATATATAATTTATTTCTAATTTACATATAATTTTATATAAATTTATATTTAATTTATATTAACTTAACATATAATTAATAGAACATATAAATATATAACACATTGCTAAAAACTATATTTATAATTATGATAAATTATGTATAACTATTGATTAATATTTATAATTAATGATATTAATAAAATATCCATAATATGTATTATAATATATTGTGCATAATATATTAATATAACATATTTTATATGTTACATTATTATATAACATATAACAACATGTAAATATATATATATATTTCTATGGAGAATGGGGACCTGGAGCTTCTTAGTCCATCATTTTGCTGACTTCATATGGAAGTTTACCTGAAGACTGCTGTGTGCATATTCACATACACTTCTTTTGGCCCCCAATATGGCTTATCTATTTGGAAAGGAAGACTTGCAGTGGCATACTACAGCAGCTAAAACTGATAATTTAAATGAGAGGGAGACCTACACCCATCAAATATAAATTAAAACCACAATGCAACCCCATATATACCCAACAGATAGGCTAAAATGAAAAAGGGAAAATACTAAGTTTTGGAAAGGGTATGGGACAACTGAAACTCACATATACTACTGGTGGAAGTATAAGTTATTATAAGCTCTTTTGCCGGTATATAATAAAACTAAACATATGCATAGCAATTCTACTCTTAGGCAAATACCCAACACAAATTCATATATATGTTTACCAAAAGATATATACTAGAATTTTAAAAGCAGCATTGTTTGTAATAAATAGTAACTAGAAAATATCCCAGTGTTCACTGAATGTAGAATAGATCAGTAGACTGTGGTAGAGTCCTATAATGCAGTGCTCTACAGCATTAAGAATAAAGGATTTACAATTATACTAAACAGTATTGATGAACTGCATAACTATGAAAAGATCAAGACACAAAACAGTAAATACTGTGTGAGTTTATCTATATTGAGTTCAAGAACAGGAAAAACTAGCTTCTACTTTAGAGTAAGTATCATGGTTATGCTTAGGGAATGAAGTAACTGGACAGAGCATAAAGAAGATACGTTTTCAGTTCCTGATAGTTATGTTTCTAGACCAGATTTGTGAAAAACCATCAATCTGTACACTTTTTATTCTTTTTGTTTTTCTGTAAGTGTATTGCATTTCAATAAAGAACAATATATAATTTAAAAGAAAAATTTGAAATGACCTAAGTTTAAATCCCAGCCCTACCAGTTGCTACTTTTATGACTGGCCAATTTGATTACATCCTCTCTAAGCCACAGCATCCTTTCCTGTATGATGATGTGGATGGTATTGAAGAGAATGATTAAGAAATATAACAACTTTCTGTCAATTTCATTCTATAAGAACCCTATTGTGTAAATAATAGTCAATACCATTATCTTCATGTAACAAATAAGGAAAGCCAGGAACACAAATATTAAATAACTAGCCCAAGGTCCTCCTAATCCAATTCAAATCTAAGCACTCTTACTCAAGAGCTGGTAATATTGTTCACTAATTCCATCCATAAATAGGGATAATACCAAATAACCAAATAACAGTACTTGATGGCAAGTGGGTAAGTTATTCAAAGACCAGAGAATGGAAAAGATAGGCTCCTGCTCTAAAAGCACCTTCTCCCTGAAAGACAGAGGGGGCATAGATGATATTGTTGGGGGCCGACCAGGGAATACTTGATGTCAACTGGGTTCTTGGGGGAAGGAGCAGAGATTTCCAGGAACTTGGGCCATTTCCCTTTTTCTTCCTTATTTGATCACGGGTTTTCTGCAATGGTGCCTTTAGAGAGGATATTTTAGTATTTAATGTAATATAATGAAGGGTGAATGTGAACTTTGGTACATTTTGTCAGCTATCTTGGGCCTGTCTGGTTTGATCTGGTTTCTTGTGGTTTGGTGTCCAGCTTATCTGAGCAGGAGCTCCTATAAGGGAGATACTAACCAAAACAAAACTTCTTTAGAAAAATTCTCTATGGGGACTTTTGGGGCTCATCTGGTGACAAAAATCCCTCCTCTGACTATTTAATCCTCATTGTTAAGGATTATTAATGGGCAGAGGTCCATCTTCTATAACTTCTTCTTTCTGACTTTGGACAGCATGGTACTCTAGGGTAGAGAAGCTATCTTAAGGTAGGTTTGGTTGTCATCAAGCTATAACCCCAATTGTTCATATCCTTGGATAATTACCATTTGTAGCTTAATTGCCTCTAGTCTTTTGCTAATAAAGTTTTCTAAAACGTTAAGAATGCAAGGACCAAAAAGTAGCAAAACAAGGATTGCCACTAGTGGGCCAAGGAAACAGGTAAACTCAGGTATCACATTCTTTACTGTGTTCTACGTATCATTAGAGCTATATTTAGCTGTCCCAAAAGAGTGGATCCATTCAAGGTGACTGTAAATTTTATGATGTTGACTTTTACCTCTCCTGTGGTGTTTATACAGGTGCAACAAGAAGAGTTAATTACTTCACATACTTCTCCTTGTTCAGCCAGAAGGTAATCTAGAGCTCACCTATTATCAAGAACTATGTTGGTCATGGAATTTATAGAAATTTTTAGGTTAATTAATGCTTCTCCTGTCTTCCATCCTAGGGCCTCTATAATTCTGGTGAGGTTGGAGAGGGTAACTTCATGGTAGGTGAATCCTCCTCATGAAGCCAAAAGTCCAGCAGCTATGCCAATGCCAGCTAGAATTTGTCCAATTGCCCTTTTTGATCGTGGATGGGACTGATAGTAAATCCGTATTTCATTGGGGATTAACTGACCTGGAGAATGTTCCCCTTGATGTCACATGTTTTCCAGGTAATGATAGGCAAGGGTCAGCCCCTTTTTGGAATGTTAAAACAAAGGGGATGGGGTGAGGGAGCACCTATGAAAACATACCCAGATGGTACACAGAGTCCTTGGAAGCTATCTGGGTGTATTTAGCTTGAGGTCTTGTTTAACCCAGGAGGGTTGATATTTGCATTCAACCTTCAATTTGCCACTAAGGAACAATAACTAATTTTCCCAAAGAGTTTTATGTTATTTTAAAAGGGGTTTTTGAGTCATGGTAGAGGGCTAGAAGAGAAGGGCTAGAATATCCTTAGGCTATTGATTAGCTGTGAGGACAGCATAACAAACCCTAAAGCAATTATAAGTAGACTACCCAAAACTGATAACAATAATACTCTTGGCAGGTAAACAGATGTGGGATACATGGTTACATATCTGGAAGTTGTTTTGCTTGATTCCTCTTAAATAAGACTATGAGGTCTGTGATGGGCTCACATGGGTATTCACCCTTCTATTTTGGGTATCCTGATAAAGGCTTTATGGCTCTTTGGTTCATGAGTGGTGACTCTTTATAGCTTTAGGAGATATTGCACATCTGCCCATTTGTGATCATGACTTTGGAAGATGCTTTAGATGAGTTTGAGAAACCCCTCTGTGTATTCCCCTAATCCCTTTGAGTGAGCCTTCCAGTTGTAGGTTTGATGTAATGAAGGGGGCATAAACAGTCACCATCCCTCCCTCTCTGGGATCTGCCTAAGGAGCATCATGCCTGAGAATTGGTTAGATGCTCCAACCGTCTGTGGGGGCTGGTGGGGCTAGGCCTCTGTGGGGGCAGTATCAGAAGGAGATGGCATCTGGGATTGATATGGTATGATTGTGTTGGGGGCTGTGGAACCTGGACATAAGGAAGAGGCTATTGGCCTGATAATGGATGAGATTGCTAGAAGGTCCTCAGGAAGTGAAGCTAACATTGAAAATGTGTAATTTTTCTTTGTAGGTGATCTCTCTGTGGAGGTCGGTTTACATTTCTTTTGCACCCTGTGTTTTGATATAAGGTTATGAAAAAATGGATATCTAGAATTTCATCCCATTTTGTTTTTGTCTTTGACAGAGAAGGTCCAATTGGAGAATGGTGTTACAATTTAGGGAGCCATTAGGGGACCATGTCTCCCTGTCCCTCAGTTGATATTATGGACAGGTTGTATTACAAAGGAAAATTAATTAGTTTTTGGTTAGTGGGTGGTACCATAATGATTTACAGTGTTGGAGGACACAAACCAATGAGCTGTTCTATCGTATATGGGATACATGGTTCCCCATACCCTAAATCTACTATCTTTTACCCATTTCCAGCTCCCCAAGGGTAACCAAAAATGGTAGGTGGGCACACAGATACAGAAACACATGTATGTCTATTAGGTAACAGTGTAAAACATGTCTCTTTCTCTGTGCTAAGGTAAAAAAGGTTTGAAGTCCTCTAATTTTGAGATAGATTTTAAGAATCTTTGTTCATCTTTTATATTCTTGTCAGAATTAATGATGATGTAGTTTCTTCTAGATTTGAGAGAGTTGAGAAAAAAACACTAGTATTAATGAGCTAAAATGAATTATAAATTTTCTTTTCATGGTACTGAAAATGTCAAGAAAATTCATTTAGGGAAATCTTAGATTAGATTGTCCTTAATTAATAGGAGTCATATATTAATATATATTGATAATTTTCAAATTGCCTTTCTAAGAAAACTCCATTTTAAACACAAACAGCAAGAATCTGGCTAAATTTAACTCTCTGGGAGTGCTATAGAAGCCCCGGAATTTTCCAATTTAGGAGGTTGCTGAGGCAGAGCACTCCCTCCTCCTCCAACACACACACACACACACACACACACACACACACACACAACGTTATGGCTATGGTTACTCTGAAGTTGCCTATCCAAACTCACAGTCCCAGCAGGGTATTGGGCCCCCCTTAGGATCCTGGGGTATTTTTTCAAAGTTTTTATTTAAATTTCAGTTACTTAACATACAGTGTTATATTAGTTTTAGGTGTAAAATATAGTGACTCAGCACTTCCATAGAACACCCTATGCTCATTACAAATGCACTCCTTATTTCTAATTACCTATTTAGCCCATCACCTACACACCTCCTACTGTTAACTTTCAATTTGTTCACTATAGTTCACAATTTCTTGGTTTGTCTCTCTCTCTTTTTTTCTTTGCTTATTTCTTTTTATCTTAAATTCTACATATGAGGGAAATCAAATGTTATTTGTCTTTCTGTGACTTATTTCACTTAGCATAATACTTTCTAGCTCCATCCATGTTGTTGCAAATGACAAGATTTAATAATTTTTTTCTGGCTGAGTAAAATTCCACTGTAAATATATACCAAATTTTCTTTATCCATTCATCCATTGATGGACATTTGGGTTCTTTCCATACTTTGGCTATTGTTGATAGTGCTGCTGTAGACATGGGGGTGCATATGTCCTTTCGAAACAGCACACCTATATCCCGTGGATAAATGCCTAGTAGTGCAATTGCTGGGTCGTAGGGTAGTTCTATTTTTAGTTTTTTGAGGAACCTTCATACTGTTTTCCAGAGTGGCTGCACCAGCTTGTATTCCCACCAACAATGCAAAAGAGATCCTCTTTCTCTGCATCCTCGCCAACATCTGTTGTTGCCTGAGTTGTTACTGTTAACCATTCTGACAGGTGTGAGGTGGTATCTCATTGTGGTTTTGATTTGTATTTCCCTGATGATGAGTGATGTGGAGCATTTTTTTCATGTGTTGGTTGGCCAGTGGATGTCTTCTTTGGAGAAGTATCTATTCATGTCTTTTGCCCATTTCTTCACTGCTTTATTTGCTTTTTGGGTGTTGAGTTTAATAAGTTCTTTATAGACTTTGCATACTAACCCTTTATCTGATATGTTGTTTGAAAATAACTTCTCCCATTCCATCGGTTGCCTTTTAGTTTTGCTGACTGTTTCCTTCACTGTGCAGAAGCTTTTTATTTTGATGAGGTCCCAGTAGTTCATTTTTGCTTTTGTTTCCCTTGCCTGTGGAGATGTGTTGAGTAAGAAGTTGTTGCGGCCAAGGTCAAAGAGGTTTTTGCCTGTTTTCTCCACAAGGATTTTGATGGCTTCCTGTCTTACATTTAGGTTTTTCATCCATTTTGAGTTTACTTTTGTGTATGATATAAGAAAGTGGTCCAGGTTCATTTTTCTGCATATCGCTGTTCAGTTTTCCCAGTACAACTTGAAGAGACTGGCTTTATTCCATTGAATATCCTTTCCTGCCTTGTCAAAGATTAGTTGGCCATATGTTTGTGCGTCCATTTTTGGGTTCTATATTCTGTTCCATTGATCTCAGGGTCTGTTTTTGTGCCAATACCATAGTGTCTTGATGATTACAGCTTTGTACTATAGCTTGATGTCCGGGATTGTGATGCCTCCTACGTTGGTTTTCTTTTTCAAGATCCCTTTGGCTATTTGGGGTCATCTCTGGTTACATACAAATTTTAGAATTGTTTGTTCTAGCTTTGTGAAGAAATATGGTATTATTTATATGGGGATTGCACTGAATATGTAGATTGCTTTGGGTAGTGTAGACATTTTAACAATATAATTTCTTCCTATCCAGGTGCATGGAATATTTTTTCCATTTTTTTTGTGTCTTATTCAATTTCTTTCTTAAGCTTTCTATAGTTTTCAGTGTATAGATTTTTTACCTTTTTGGTTAGATCTATTCTTATGTATATTATGGATTTTCGTGCAATTTAAAATGGTATCCATTCCTTGATTTCTCATTCTGTTGCTTCATTGTTGGTGTACAGGAATGAAACCTCTTTCTGTGCATTGATTTTATATCTTGCGACTTTGCTGAATTAGTGAGTCAGTTATAGAAGTTTTTTGGTGGAATCTTATGTTTTTTCCATATAGAGTGTCATGTCATATGCAAAAAGTGAAAGTCTGAATTTCTCCTGGCCAATTTAGATGCCTTTTATATCTTTGTGTTGTCTGATTGCACAGGCTAAGACTTCCAATACTATGTTGAATGACAGTGGTGAGAGTGGACATCCCTGTCTTGTTCCTGACTGTAGGAAGAAATCTCTCAGTTTTCCCCATTGAGGGTGATATTAGTGTTGGGACTTTCATACCTGGCTTTTAAGATCTTGAGGTATGATCCTTCTATCCCTACTTTCCTGAGGGTTTTTATCAAGAAAGGATGCATTTTCTCAAATGCGTCCTCCGCATCTATTGAGAGGATCATATGGTTATTGTCCTTTATTTTACTGACTTGATGAATTACATTGATTGTTTTGTGGATGTTGAACCAGCCATACATCTCAGGTATAAATGCCACTTGGTCGTGGTGAATATGTTTTTATTATGAAATTTATTGTCAAATTGGTTTCCATACAACACTCAGTGCTAATCAAAACAGGTGCCCTCCTCAATACCCATCACCCACCTACCGTCACTCCCACCCCGCATAAACCCTCAGTGTGTTCTCAGTTTTTAGGACTGTCTTATGTTTTGATCCCTCCCTCTCTAACCATTTTGTCCTTCCCCTCCCCCATGGTCTTCTGCTAAGTTTCAAAGGATCCACATATTAGTGAAAATATATAGAATCTGTCCTTCTCTGTATGACTTATTTCACTTAGGATAACACTCTCCAGTTCCATCCACGTTGCTACAAAAGACCATATTTAATTCTTTCTCATTGCCACGTAGTAATCCATTGTGTATATAAACCACAATTTCTTTATCCATTCATCAGTTGATGGACATTTAGGCTCTTTCCATAATTTAGCTCTTGTTGAGAGTGCTGCTATACACAATGGGTTACAAGTGCCCCTATGCATCAGTACTCCTGTATCCCTTGGGGAAATTCCTAGCAGTGCTACTGCTGGGTCATAGGGTAGATCTATTTTTAATTTTTTGAGGAACCTTCACACCGTTTTCCAGAGTGGCTGCACCAGTTTGCATTCCAACAACAGTGCAAGAGGGTTCCCATTTCTCCACATCCTCTCCAGCATCTATAGTCTCCTGTTTTGTTCATTTTAGCCGCTCTGACTGGCGTGAGGTCATTTCTGAGTGTGGTGTTGATTTGTATTTCCCTGAAGAGGAGTGACGTTAAGCATCCTTTCATGTGCCTGTTGGCCATCTGGATGTCTTCTTTAGAGAAGTGTCTATTCATGTTTTCTGCCCATTTTGTCACTGGGTTATTTGTTTTTTGGGTGTGGACTTTGGTGAGCTCTTTATAAATTTGGATACTAGCCCTTTGTCTGATATATCATTTGCAAATATCTTTTCCCATTCCGTTGGTTGCCTTTTAGTTTTGTTGATTGTTTCCTTCGCTGTACAGAAGCTTTTTATCTTGATGAGGTCCCAATAGTTCATTTTTGCCTTTAATTCCCTTGCCTTTGGGGATGTGTCAAGTAAGAAATTGTTGCGGCTGAGGTCACAGAGGTTTTTTCCTGCTTTCTCCTCTAGGGTTTTGATAGTTTCCTCTCTCACATTCAGGACCTTTATCCATTTTGAGTTTGTTTTTGTGAATGGTGTAAGAACATGGTCTTCTTTCATCCTTTTGCATGTTGCAGTCCAGTTCTCCCAGCACCATTTGTTAAAGACACTGTCTTTTTCCCATTGGATATTCTTTCCTTTTTTGTCAAAGATTAGTTGGCCATATATTTGTGGGTCTAATTCTGGGTTTTCTTTTCAATTCCATTGGTCTATGTGTCTGTTTTTGTGCCAATACCATGCTGTGTTGATGATGACAGCTTTGTAGTAGAGGCTAAAGTCTGGGATTGTGATGCCTCCAGCTTTGCGCTTTTTCTTCAAAATTACTTTGGCTATTCAGGGCCTTTTCTGGTTCCATACAAATTTTAGGATTGCTTGTTCTAGCTTCGAGAAGAATGCTGGTGCAATTTTGATTGGGATTGCATTGAATGTGTAGATAGCTTTGGGTCATATTGACATTTTAATTTTTTTTTCAACGCTTATTTATTTTTTTTGGGACAGAGAGAGACAGAGCATGAACGGGGGAGGGGCAGAGAGAGAGGGAGACACAGAATCGGAAACAGGCTCCAGGCTCTGAGCCATCAGCCCAGAGCCCGACGCGGGGCTCGAACTCACGGACCGCGAGATCGTGACCTGGCTGAAGTCGGACGCTGACATTTTAACAATATTTACTCTTCCAATCCATGAGCACAGAATGTTTTTCCATTTCTTTATATATTCTTCAATTACCTTCATAAACTTTCTATAGTTTTCAGCATACAGATCTTTTACATCCTGGTTAGGTTGATTCTTAGGTATTTTATGCTTCTTGGTGCAATTGTGAATGGGATCGGTTTCTTTATTTGTCTTTCTGTCGCTTCATTATTAGTGTATACGAATACAATTGATTTCTGTACATTGATTTTGTATCCTGAGATGTTGCTGAATTCATGTATCAGTTCTAGCAGACTTTTGGTGGAGTCTATTGGATTTTCCATGTGTAATATATCATCTGCTAGAAGTTAAAGCTTGACTGCATCTTTGCCAATTTTGATGCCTTTGATTTCCTTTTGTTGTGTGATTGCTGATGTTAGCACTTCCAATACTACGTGAAACAACAACGGTGAGAGTGGACATCCTTGTCGTTTCCCTGATCTCGGGGAGAAAGCTTTCAGTTTTTCCCCATTAAGGATGATAGTATGTGTGGGCTATTCATAAATTGCTTTTATGATGTTTGAGCATGTTCCTTCTATCCCGACTTTCTCGAGGGTTTTTATTAAGAAAGGATGCTGAATTTTGTCAAATGCTTTTTCAGCATCAATTGACAGGATCATATGGTTCTTATCTTTTCTTTTCTTAATGCGATGTATCATATTGATTGATTTGCAAATGTTGAACCAGACCTGTAGCCCAGGAATGAATCCCACTTGATCATGGTGAATAATTCTTTTTATATGCTGTTGAATTATATTTGCTAGTATCTTATTGAGAATGTTTGCATCCATATTCATCAGGGATATTGGCCTGTAGTTCTCTTTTTTTACTAGGTGTCTCTCTGGTTTAGGAATCAAACTAATACTGGTTTCATAGAATGAGTCTGGAACTTTTCCTTCCCTTTCTATTTTTTGGAATAGCCTGAGAAGTTTAAGTATTATTTCGGCTTTAAATGCCTGGTAGAGTTCCCCTGTGAAGACATCTAGTCCTGGATTCTTATTTGTTCAGAGATTTTTGATAACTGATTCAATTTCCTCGCTAGTTACATGTCTGTTCAAGTTTTCTATTTCTTCCTGTTTGAGTTTTGGAAGTGTGTGTGTGTTTACGATTTTGTCCATTTCTTCCAGGTTGTCCAGTTTGTTGGCATATAATTTTTCATAGTATTCCCTGATAATTGCTTGTATTTCTGAGGGATTGGTTGTAATAATTCCATTTTCATTCATGATTTTATCTATTTGGGTCATCTCCCTTTTCTTTTTGAGAAGCCTGGCTAGAGGTTTATCAATTTTGTTTATATTTTCAAAAAAACAACTCTTGGTTTCATTGACCTTTTCTACAGTTTTTTTTTTTTTAGATTCTATATTGTTTATTTCTGCTCTGATCTTTACTATTTCTCTTCTCCTTCTGGGTTTTGGGTATCTTTGCTGTTCTGCTTCTATTTCCTTTAGGTGTGCTGTTAGATTTTGTATTTGGGATTTTTCTTGTTTCTTGAGATAGGCCTGGATTGCAATGTATTTTCCTCTCAGAACTGCTTTCGTTGCATCCCAAAATGTTTGGATTGTTGTATTTTCATTTTCATTTGTTTCCTTTTCCTTTTTAATTTCTTCTCTAATTGCCTGGTTGACCCATTCATTTTTTAGTAGGGTGTTCTTTAACCTCCATGCTTTTGGAGGTTTTCCAGATTTCTTCTGGTGGTTGATTTCAGGCTTCATTGCATTGTGGTCTGAAAGTATGCATGGTATGATCTCAATTCTTGTATACTTATGAAGGGCTGTTTTGTGACCCAGTATGTGATCTATCTTGGAGAATGTTCCATGTGAACTCGAGAAGGAAGTATATTCTGTTGCTTTGGGATGCAGAGTTCTAAATATATCTGTCCAGTCCATCTGATCTAGTGTATCATTCAGGACCCTTGTTTCTTTATTGATCCTGTGTCTAGATGATCTATCCATTGTAGTAAGTGGAGTATTAAAGTCCCCTGCAATTACCACATTCTTATTAATAAGGTTGCTTATGTTTCTGATGAATTGTTTTATATATTTGGGGGCTCCGGTATTCGGCGCATAGACATTTATAATTGTTAGCTCTTCCTGATGGATAGACCCTGTAATTACTATATAATGCCCTTCTTCACCTCTTGTTATAGCCTTTAATTTAAAGTCTAGTTTGTCTGATATAAGTATGGCTACTCCAGCTTTCTTTTGACTTCCAGTAGCATGATAGATCTCCATCCCATGACTTTCAATCTGATGGTGTCCTCAGGTCTAAAATGAGTCTCTTGTAGACAGCAAATAGATGGATCTTGTTATTTTATCCATTCTGATACCCTATGCCTTTTGGTTGGAGCATTTAGTCCATTTACATTTAGTGTTATTATTGAAAGATATGGGTTTAGAGTCATTGTGATGTCTGTATGTTTCATGCTTGCAGTGATGTCTCTGGTACTTTGTCTCACAGGATCCCCCTTAGGATCTCTTGTAGGGGTGGTTTAGTGGTGATGAATTCCTTCAGTTTTTGTTTGTTTGGGAAGACTTTTATCTCTCCTTCTATTCTAAATGACAGACTTGCTGGATAAAGGATTCTCAGCTACATTTTTATTCTGTTCATCACATTGAATATTTCCTGCCATTCTTTTCTGGTCTGCCAAGTTTCAGTAGACAGATCCGTCACAAGTCTTTTTGGTGTCCCTTTATATGTTAGTTCATGTTTATCCCTAGTTGTTTTCAGAATTCTCTCTTTATCCCTGTATTTTTTTCCAGTTTAAGTATGATATGTCATGCAGAAGATCGATTCAAGTTACGTCGGAAGGGAGTTCTCTGTGCCTCTTGGATTTCAATGCCTTTTTCCTTCCCAGTTCAGGGAAGTTCTCAGCAATGATTTCTTCAAGTGCACCTTCAGCACCTTTCCCTCTCTCTTCCTTCTCTGGAGTCCCAATTATGCATATTTTTTTGTTTAATTATGTCACTTAGTGTTCTAAGTCTCCCCTCATTCTCCTGGAATTTTTTATCTCTCTTTTTCTCAGCTTCTTCTTTTTCCATAATTTTATCTTCTAATTCACCTATTCTCTCCGCTGCCTCTTCAATCCAAGCTGTGGTCACCTCCATTTTATTTTGCAGCTCATTTATAGCCTTTTTTAGCTCCTCCTGACTTTCTTAGTCCCTTGACCTCTGTAGTAATAGATTCTCTGCTTTCCTCTATACTTTTTTCAAGCCCAGCAATTACTTTTATGACTATTACTTTAAATTCATTTTCCGCTATATTGCTTAAATCATTTTTGATCCGTTCATTAGCTGTCACTACTTCCTGGAGTTTCTTTTGAGGAGAATTGTTCTGTTTCATCATTTGCATAGTCCCTGGAGTGGCGGGAACTGCAGGTCTCTTCCCCTGTGCTGTCTTGAGTAACTTGCATTGGTGGGTGGGGTGGCAGTCAGACCTGATGTTTGCCCCCAGACCACCGCTGGGGCCACAGTCAGACTGGTATATGCCTTATCTTCCCTTTTCCCAAGTGCAGGACTGTGGAGTGGTGTGGCCTCTGTCTGGGCCACTTGCACACTGCCAGTCTAGTGGTACTGCTTCAATGGGATCTGGCATATTAGCTGAGGTGGATCCACAAGGTGCACAGGGGCGGGAGGGGCAGGCTGAGCTCACTTTGCCTTCGGTGGTCCACTTTGGGAGGGGCCCTGTAGCACCGGGAGAGAGGCAGACCCGTGGGAGGGATGGATCTGCAGAGGCACAGCATTGGGTGTTCAGCTGTGCAAGCAAGTTCCATGACAGGAACTGGTTCCCTTTGGGATTTGGGCTGGGGGATGGGCAAGGGAGATGGTGCTTCCCAACACCTTTGTTCCCCACCAAGCTGAGCTCTGTCCTCCGGGGCTCAACAACTCTCCCAGTCTCAGAGCAGAGCTGTTGACTTATAACATTCCAGATGTTAAATCCTGCTGGCTGTCAGAACACATTCTGTCTGGCCCCTCTGCTTTTGCAAGCCAGGCTTGGGGGCTCTGCCTTGCCAGGTTGGCTAGTTGCCCCTCCACCGCCCTGGCTCCCTTCCACCAGTCCGTGTAGCGTGCACCACCTCTCCACCATTTCTACCCTCTTCCGTGGGCCTTTCATCTATGCTTGGCTCTGGAGAGTCCATTCTGCTAGTCTTCTGGTGGTTTTCTGGGTAAAATAGGCAGATGTGGGTGGAATCTAAGTGATCAGCAGGACACGGTGAGCCCAGCGTCCTCCTATGCTGCCATCTTCCCACTAGTCTCAGTGAATAATTTTTTCAATGTATTGTTGGATCTGGTTGGCTAATATCTTGTTGAAGATTTTTGCATTCATGTTCATCAGGGAAATTCGTCTATAGTTCTCCTTTTTAATGGGGTCTCAGTCTTGTTTTGGTATCAAAGTAATGTTAGCTTCATAGAAAGAGTTTGCAAGTTTTCCTTCCTTGGGTATTTTTTGGAAGAGCTTCAAGAGAATAGGTGTTAACTTTTCCTTATTATTAGAAACAATTCCCCCTGGAAAGCCGTCTGGCCCTGGACTCTTGTTTTCTGGCAGATTTTTGATTACTAATTTGATTTCCTTACTGGTTATGGGTCTGTTCAAATTTTCTCTTTTTCCTGTTTCAGGTTTGGTAGTGTATATGTTTCTAGGAATTTGTCCACTTCTTCCAGATTGCCTATTTTATTTTTATATAATTGCTCATAATATTCTCTTATTATTGTTTTCATTTCTGCTGTGTTGGTTGTGATCTCTCCTCTTTCATTCTTGATTTTATTTATTCGGTTTCTTTCCTTTTTCTTTTTGATCAAACTGGCTAGTGGTTTATCAATTTTGTTAATTCTTTCAAAGAACTAGCTTCTGGTTTCATTGATCTCTTCTAGTGTTTTTTGGGGTTTGGTAGTATTAATTTCTGCTCTAGTCTTTATTATTTCCTGTCTTCTGCTGGTTTTGGGTTTTATTTGCTGTTCTTTTTCTAGCTCCTTAAGGCATAAGGTTAGGTTGTGTATCTGAGATCTTTCTTCCTTCTTTAGGAAGTCCTGGATTGCTATATACTTTCCTCTTATGACCACCTTTCCTGCATCCCAGAGGTTTTGGGTTGTGGTTTTATCATTTTCATTGACTTCCACATATTTTTAATTTCCTCCTTAACTTCTTGGTTAGCCCACTCATTCTTTGGTAGGATATTCTTCAGTCTCCAAGTATTTGTTACCTTTTCACATTTTTTCTTGTGGTTAATTTCAAGTTTCATAGCATTGTGGTCTGAAAATATGCACAGTAAGATCTCAATCTTTTTGTACTTACTTAGGGCTAATTTGTGTCTCAGTATGTGGTCTCTCATGGAGAACGTTCCATGTGCACTGGAGAAGAATGTATATTCTTCTGCTTTAGGATGAAATGCTCTGAATATATCCGTTAAGTCCATCTGGTCCAGTGTGTCATTCAAAGCCATTGCTTCCTTGTTGATTTTTTGATGAGATGATCTGCCCATTTCTTTAAGTGGGGTGTTGAAATCCCCTGGTATTATCATATTGTTATCAATGATTTTCTTTATGTTTGTGATTAATTGATTTATATATTTGGGTGCTTTCACATTTGGCACATAATTGTCTACAATTGTTAGGTCTTCGTGGTGGATAGACCCCTTAATTATGATATAATGCCCTTCTTCATCTCTTGTTACAGTCTGTATTTTAAAGTCTAGATTGCCTGATATAAGTATGGCTACTCTGGCTTTCTTTTGTGGATCATTAGCATGATATATGATTCTCCACACTCTTAACTTCTATCTGAAGGTGTATTTAGATATAAAGTGGGTCTCTTGTAAACAGTATATAGATGGATCTTGTTGCCTTATCCATTCTGTCTCCATATGTCTTTTAATTGGAAAATTTAGTCCATTGACATTTAGAGTGGGTACGGAAGGATATGAATGTATTTCCATTATGATACCTGTAGAGTTGGAGTTTCTCTGGTCTGGTGAAATTCTCTGGTCCTTTCTAGTTTTTGTTGCTTTTGCTATTTATTTATTTATTTATTTATTTATTTTTTCATCTTTTCTCCCCTAAGAGAGTCCTCTTAAAATTTCTTGCAGGGCTGTTTTATTGGTCACAAACTCCTTTAAGTTTTGTTTGTCTGGGAAACGTTTTATCTCTCCTATTTTGAATGACAGCCTTGCTGGATAAAGAAATCTTGGCTGCTTATTTTTTCTGATTCAGCACATTGAATCATTCCTTTCGAGCCTGTCAATTTTTGTGGATAGATCTGCTTCACTCTTGTTCTGTCTTCCCTTATAGGTTAACTACTTTTTTTCCCCTTGCTGCTTTCATGATTCTCTTCTTGTCTGAGTATTTTGTGAATTTGACTATGATATGCCTTGTTGATGGTCGATTTTTGTTGAATCTAATGGGAGTCCTCGGTGCTTCCTGAATTTTGATTCTGTCTTTATCCAGGTTAAGAAAGTTTTCCACTGTGATTTGCTCACATAACCCTTCTACCCACATTTATCTCCCTTCCCCTTCTGGGACCCCTATGATTCCTTTTTAAAGAGTCACTGATTTCTCCAGTTCTTAAATCGTGCTCTTTTGCCTTAGGGTCCCTCTTTTTTTATGCTTAATTATTCTCCATAATTTTGTCCTCTGTATTGCTGATTCTCTGTTCTGCCTCATCCATCTTTGCCGTTGTGGCATCCATTCAAGTTTGCAGCTCAGTTATAGCAGAAACCAATTTCTGTGCGTTGATTTTATATCCTGCAAATTTGCTGAATTCATGTATCAACTCTAGCAGTTTCTTGGTGGACTCTTTTCTGTTTTCCATGTGGAGTGTCATGTCATCTGCAAAGTTTGATTTCTTCCTTGCTTATTTGGATGTTTTTATTTCTTTTTATTGGATTGCTAACACAAGACTCTAACACTATGCTAAACAACAGTGATGAGAGTGGACATCCCTGTCATGTTCCTGACCTTAGGTGGAAAGCTCTCAGTTTTTCCCCATTCAGGATGATATTAACTGTGGGTCCTTTTATATGCTCTTTATGATCTTGAGGTATATTTCTTCTATATCTACTTTCTTGAGCATCTTTATCAAGAAAAAATGTTGTATTTTGTCAAATTCTTTTCTGCATTTTTCTGCATCCTCTCTTTTATTAATGTGAGGTATCACATTGATTGACTTGCGAATGTTGAACCATCCCTGCAGCCCAATAATAATCCCCACTTGATTATGGTGAATAATTATTTTAACATAGTTTTGAAATCAATTTGTTAGAATCTTGTTGAGATTTTTTGTATCCAGGTTCATCAGGGATATTGGCCTGTAATTGCCTTTTTTTGTGGGGTCTCTGTTTGGTTTTGGAATCAAGGTAATTCTGGCTTCATAGAATGAGTCTGGAAGCTTTCCTTCCCTTTATATTTTGTGGAATAGTTTGAGGAGAATAGGTATTAACTCTTCTTTAAATGTCTGGTAGATTCCCCTGGGAAGCCATCTGGCCCAGGACTCATATTTGCTCAGAGGCCTTTGATGATCAACTTTATATCTTTGCTGATTTTGGACCTGTTATAATTTTCTATTTCTTCTTGTTTGGGCTTTGGTAGTGTGTGAGTGTCTAGGAATTTCCAATTTCTTCCAGATTTTCCAATTGGCTGACATAATGTTTCAAAGTATTCTCATAATTGTTTGTATTTCTGTGGTGTTGGTTGTGAACTCTCCTCTTTTATTAATGATTTTATCTCTTTGGGTCCTCTCTCTTTTCCTTTTAAGAAATTTGGCTAGGGGTCTATCAATTTTGTTTATTCATTTGAAGAAACAAGCTCTTAGTTTCATTAATCAGTACTGTGTTTTTGGATTCTATATTGTTTATTTCTGCTCTAAACTTTATTTCCCTTTTCCGCTGGCTTTGAGCTTCATTTCCTGCTACTTTACTACCTCCTATAGGTAAGGTTAAGCTGTGTATTTAGGACCTTACTTGGTTCTTGAGATAGGCCTGAATTGCAGTGTACTTTTCTCTTAGCATTGCCTTTCCTGCATACCAAAGGATTTGGACTATCATGTTTTCATTTTCATTTATTTCCTTCTATTTTTAAATTTCTTCTTTAATTTATTGGTTATCCCATTCATTCATTAGTAGGTTGTTCTTTAACCTCTATGCATTACAGGGCTTTCCAAATTTTTCTTGTGGTTGATTTCAAGCTCATAGTATTGTCATCTGAAAATATGCATGGTATGATCTCAATCTTTTTGTACCTATTGAAGACTGATTTGTAAACCAGTATGTGATCTACTATGGAGAATGTTCCAAGAGCACTCAAGAAGAATGTGTGTTCTGCTGCGTTAGGGTAAAATGTTCTGCATATTTCTGTTAAGTCCATCTTGTCCAGTGTGTCATTCAGAGCCATTGTTTCCTTGTTGATTTTTTACTTAGATGATCTTTCCACTGTTATTAAGCGGAACATTAAAGTCTCCTAAAATAATGGTATTATTATTAATATATTTGCTCATGTTCGTGATTAATTGATTTATGTACTTGGGTAACTTCAAGCTGGGGGCATAAATATTTACAATTTTTGGGTGTTTTTGATGGATAAAACCCTTAATTATGACATAATGACTTTCTTCAACACTTATTATAGTATTTATTTTGAAATCTAGTTTGTCTGATATCAGTATGGATACTCTGGCTTTCTTTTGACATCCATTAGCATGATAGATGGTTCTCTATGCCTTCCCTTTCAATCTTCAGGTGTCCTCAGGTAAAAATGATTCACTTGTAAGAAGCATATAGATGGATCTTGTTTTTTTATTTTTTCTTTTTAATCCATTCTGATACACTATATCTTTTGATTGGGGCATTTAGTCCTTTTACATTGAGAGTGATTATTGAAAGATATAAATTTAGTGCCAGTGTGTTATCTGAAGAGTTCATGTTTCTGATGATCTTCTCTGGTTCTTGTAATTTTTACTGCTTTCCACACAGATAAACCACCTTAGGATTTCTTGTAGGGCTGGTTTAATGGTCATGAATTCCTTTAGTTTTTGTTTGTCTGGAAAAGTCTTTATCTCACTTTCTATTCTGAATGACAGCATCACTGGATAAATTATTCTTTGTTGTATATTTTTCTTATTCACCACATTGAATATTTCCTTCTACTCCCTTCTGACCTGCCAGGTTTCATTCGAATGGTCTGCTACTAATTTTGCATGTCTATCGTTGTAGGTTAAGGACATTTTGTCTCTACCTGCTTTCAGAATTCTCTATTTTTGTATTTTGCATGTTTCACTATGATATGTCTTGGTGTTCTTTTTTTGTTGATTTTGAAAGGAGGTTTCTGTGCCTCTTGATCTTGGATGCCTGTTTCCTTACACAGATTAGGGAAGTTCTCAGCTATAACTTGTTCAAATAAACTTTCTTCCCCTTTCTCTTACTCTTCTTCTTCTGGAACTCCTATGATACACATATTGTTTTGTTTCATGGAATCACTTTATTCCTAATTCTCCCCTTGTGGTCTAGTAATTTTCTTTCATTTTTTTCAGCTTCATATTTTTCCATAATTTTGTTTTCCATTTCAACTATTCTCTCCTCTGCTTCTTCCATCCTCCCTGTCACTGTATCTAGTTTATTCTGCATCTCATTTATCGAAATTTTTAATTCATACATACAAGTCCTTAGGTCTTTGATCTGTGTAGTGAGGGTTTCTTTGGTATCTTCTACCCTTTTTACAAGTCCAGCTATTAGTCCAATTACTGTCGTTATAAATTCTTTTTCAGATATATTGTTTATATCTGTTTTGAGCAATTCTCTGGTGTAATTTCTTCTTGGCCATTCTTTTGTGGAGAATTCCTCTGTCTTTTCATCTTGGCTAAGTTTATGTCTTTTATGTGTTTTAAAATTTTTTTTTCAACGTTTATTTTTGGGACAGAGAGAGACAGAGCATGAACGGGGAGGGGCAGAGAGAGAGGCAGACACAGAATCGGAAACAGGCTCCAGGCTCTGAGCCATCAGCCCAGAGCCTGACGCGGGGCTCGAACTCACGGACCGCGAGATCGTGACCTGGTTGAAGTCGGACGCTTAACCGACTGCGCCACCCAGGCGCCCCTATTTAAAAAAAATTTTTTTTTTCAACGTTTATTTATTTTTGGGACAGAGAGAGACAGAGCATGAACGGGGGAGGGGCAGAGAGAGAGGCAGACACAGAATCGGAAACAGGTTATGTGTTTTAAAACCTTATTATGTGTCCTGTAACTGAGTGTATCTTAAAAGCTTGTTATGTGTCTTGTAACTGAGAGTAATACTATATTAAGAATGGGTTATACACTGTCAAGGGCTTGACACTCGAGGAAGTGTTTCTGGTGTATGTTGCATACACTATGCTCTTGCATTTTCACTGTTCTATCCCACTGATCTGTCCTCTGCAGAGCTCCTCCTTGCTTGCAGTGGTGATGTGTTTGAACCTTCAACTATGTGTGCTTTGATTGGTTTGTTGAAATAACCCTTGGAAAAAAATACGGGGAGGATATCTGTTCCTATAAAAAGAGAAAAGTGGGAGAAAAGAAAACCAAACAGAATAAAAAAATATATAAGGCTATTTCCAAGGATAGAGAAAGAAAACAAAAAGGAAAAAAGCAGAGGAAAAGAGAAAAGATGGAACAAGAATAGAATAAAAAGCCTGATCAAATTTCATATATATATATATATATATATATACAAATTACAAAAACAACAACAACAACAACAACAAATCAGAAACTATAAGACTGATTCCAAAAGAAAAAAGAAAAAAAAAGAGGAAAGAAGGAAAGGAAAAAGAAAAAAAAATGTCTGTTAGTGTCTGGGGCTAGTGGCTGTGCTGGTCTGGAGGAGAGTCTGGCTGCATTGGATCAGTCAATCTTGCCCAGCAAATAAGCATTTGCCAGGCATGGAGGGGCAGGGTTTTGTGTAAGCGTGCCCTGCCTCTACTGTGGGCTACTGTGTTGCTCTTTGAAGTCACACCATATTGGTTTTGGGGGAAAATGGCATCACCCCAATCTGTCCTCCCCAGACCAGGTATTTCAACTCATGCTGTTCAGAAAACCCTCACAGAAGAGCAAAGTCAGTCAGCTTGCCCTGTCTACAAGTCTCCTGTGCCTTTTTGGTGCTTGGCTGGGATTCAAGACCCAATGTCTTAAAGGACCTAACACACTTCCCCCCTGCTCTGGACGAGAGCCTCTCCACCCTGCTGATGAAAGGCCTTTGGCTGGCACCTGTAGGGTCTTTTGTTCTTGGGGAGGCAATAAATAAACCTTATTCCCAAAGTACTCTGGGAAGGGAATGTTCTCTCCCATTATGCTCCAGAGATAATTACACCACTCTATGCACTCCAGAAATGGCTCCTTCCTACCAGGAGCGCTCACCATAGCTCTGTTCCAGAGCAAGATGCACACTTCTGAAACCTCTTTCACCTCCAAAGACCATTTACAAACAAAACAAAACATCTACAGTAATAACAACAATAACAAAAACAAAGCAACAATAACAAAAACACCTGTCTCTCCATACTCTCCATGTCCAGAGAAGTTTTCCTTTTGTGCTAAATCAGTGCCACACTTTCATGACCGCTCTCTCTTTTTCTTCCTTTTTTGTCTCCACAGAAAGTGTTCCCTACCTTCATGGAAATACTATTTTATCTCCCCCAATTCACATACACACATCTTGATTCTGCCTAGCTGTCTCCCTCCAGCTATGGAGATCCTTCTGCTGCTCCATGTATTGATTTCCTGTGTATTCCATGTGATCGATCTGACCTTAATACAGCTGTGTTTGAAGGAGGAGGAAAGTCCCAGTCCTTCTACTTCTCCACCATCTTAACCTCCCTCTAGAGGTGAGAATCTTAGGTTTGACTTTGGTTATTAATTTTCTTGAAGCTCTTTAGATCGCTTTTCCAGAAATCTAATGCAGGGCATCCAGAGAGCTATTTGTTATAAAGCAGGTTTCTTTGTGCCCCCTTAAAACATATTCTATACAAGTTTTACCAATGGATTGATCTTGGATACAAATTAAAGTTCTACATGCTGTTTAGAAAATATCCTGCTTCTAATTTTCAATATCTTTGTATCAATATTTGGGGAAGATTTATATAAAATTTGATGTATCTATTTAAAATGAGAAATTTTATGTATTTTGAAGTATGTTTATATATATGAAATCATCACCACAATTAAGATACAGAACATTGCATGTGTTCTTTGGAGAAATGTCTGTTCATGTCTTCTTCTTGGTATTAATTGGATTATTTGTGGGGTTTTGGGTGTTGAGTTCTATAAGTTCTTTATATATTTTGGATACTAGCCTTTTATCAAATATGTCATTTACAAGTACCTTTTACCACTTTCATCAAGTTATCTTTTAGTTTTGTTGGTTGTTTCCTTTGCTGGGCAGATTTTTATTTTGATGTCTTCCCAAAAGTTTATTTTTGCTTTTGTATTCCTAGCCTCGGGAGACATATCTAGAAAGATGTTGCTATGACCAATATCAGAGAAATAACTGCTTGTGCTCTCAACTAGGATTTTTATGGCTCAGGTGACACATTTAGATATTTAATCCATTTTGAGTTTAATTCATATATTGTGTAAGAAAATGGTAATTTCCTTTTTTGGGGGAGTGTAGCAGTCCAGTTTTCTCAGCATCATTTCTGGAAGAGACTGTTGTTTTTTTCTTTCCTATTGCATATTCTTGCCTGCTTGTCATAGATTGATTGATCATACAATTGTGGGTTTACTTCTTGGTTTTCTATTCTGTTCTATTGAAATTTGTGTCTATTTGTTGCCATTACCATAGAGTTTTAAATATTACAGTTTTGTGGTATATCTGGAAATTTGAGACTGTGATAATTTTGACTTCGTTCTTTCTCAAGATTGCTATAATTATTCAGGGTCTTTTGTGGCACTATAAAAATTTTATAATTATTTGGTCTAGTTCTGTGAAAAATGTTGGTTTCATTAAATCTATAAAATGCTTTGGGTAGTATGGACATTTTAACAGTATTGTTTCTTGCAATCCATGAGCATGGAGTATCTTTTCTTTTTTGTGTCATTTACAATTTCTTTCATCAATGTTTTATGGTTTTCAGAGTACAGGTCTTTCACCTCCTTTTATTCCTAGATATTTTATTATTTTTGGTGCAATTATACATGGGATTGTTTCCTTGCTTTCTCTATTATTTCATTATTATTGTATAGAAATACAACAGATTTCTATATATTAGTTTTGTATCCTGTGGCTTTACTGAATTCATTTATTGGTTCTAGAAGTTTTTTTTTTCTTGGAGTCTTAGGAATATGTAGATATATATATATATGTATATATATATATATGTATATATATATAAGTTTTCTGCAAATAGTGAAAGTTTTACTTCTTCCTTACAAATTTCAATGCATTTTATTCCCTTTTTATTATCTCATAGATGTAGCTGGGACTTCCCATACTATGTAGAGTAAAAGTGGTGCAGTGGACATACCTGTCTGGTTCTCGGTCTTAGAAGAAAAGCTGTCAGTTTTTCATCATTGAATATGATGATAGTTGTGAGTTTTTCATATGTGGCCTTTATTATGTTGATATATATTTCCTCTAAATTTACTTTGCTGAGAGTTTTTATCATGAATGGGTTTTGTACTTTTTCAAGTTCATCTATTGAAGTGATCATATGGTTTTTATCCTTTCTCTTGTTAATGTAGTTCTTCCTCTTGTGTCATGTTGTTTGATTTGTGAATATTGAGCCATTCTTACATCCTTGAAATATATCCCACTTGATTGCATGATCAATGATTGATTGCATGATTGAATGATTTTTAAAATTTTTTAATTTAGTATTTTTAGAGGGGGGAGGGGCAGCGTGAGAGAGAATCCCAAGCAGGCTCCATGCCCAGCAGAGAGCCTGATGTAGGGTTCAATCTCATGACCATGAGATCATGACCTGGGCTGAAATCAAGAGTCAGAAATTTAACTGACTGAGCCACCCAGACACCCTGTGAATGATATTTTTAATGTATTGGATTTTGTTTGCTAAAATATTTTTAATGTTTTTTTTTTAATTTTTATTTTTGAGAGAGAAAGAGAGAGACAGAGTGTGTGTAGGGGAAGGGCAGAGAGAGGGAGGGAGACACAGAATCTGAAACAGGCTCCAGGCTCTGAGCTATCAGCACAGAGCCTGAAATGGGGCTCAAACTCCTGAATGGCAAAATCATGACCTAGGCCAAAGTCAGATGCTCAGCCAACTGAGCCATCCAGGCACCCCTGCTAATATATTTTATTGAGAATTTTCACGTATGTGTTCATCAGAAATATTGGCCTAAAGTTTTCTTTTTTTTCTTTGTTTCTCATGCCTTTACCTGGTTTTAATACCCAGTGTGTATTCTTATCTCCATGATAAATTAATTGATCATATATATGTGAGT